>NW_009207094.1:0-6914 GCF_000690835.1 Fulmarus glacialis | reverse complement strand
TAAACCATGACAGGAGGATTTCAGTTTTTCTGGAACTCTGATACTGTTTGTGATTACCAGATTACTTCTGCCCCTTTCCTTCCCCATTGGATCTGCCTCCTTGAGTGGCTGTGTGTCAAGAGGGCAGAAAAATTAAGGCAGTCATTCCTCAGTACAACAGTGAAAGAATTCACCAGCTGCATGCAAATATTTCCTGGAAACCTTTTCCAGATTTTCCTGTGAAGAAAACTTGAGGGTTGGGACAAAATCCCTTTGAAAACCAAACCTATGATAACAGTTTCTACTGTAGTTCTTATCTGTGGATCTTCCTTCATAATCTCATGCACCAATAAGTTCTTGAGTAAGAAGATCACACTTGCTGATCTTGCTGTTATCTCACTGCAACAGAATCTTGCTTCTGCTTCTCTTCTGCCCCTAAGTTGTTCCACTACTTGACAGCACATGTCAAAGAGCTGGTTCAAGCAGTGGCTTTGATGCTTCAAACTTCAGCCATTCTGTGATTAAAACAGTGCTCCTCAGAGAAGTAACAACACACTTTATTTTAAAACAAACCTTAAAACAGAAATGCAGACTCGAACAGAAAAGCAGGCTGATATGGCAGCATGCAGTCCCCTTCCTGCACACCTGAGAGTTGAGGATGTGCCTTCCCCCAAAAGAAGTTCTTGTTCCCAGTTGCATGCTCCAGCAGCTTATGTGGTCCTTCCTCCAATGCCCACTAAGCTTCCCTGTTTAGCTAATTCTAACTCACAAAAGCAATGGAAAACACTTCTCACAAAAAAACTAGGCCATTGTCTGCCATGTTGGTCAACTGAGGAGTGCCAGAGCCTGCCCTAGAGAAAGGGGATAGATAGGACTGTGGGTAGGGATGTGCAGGAGAGGAAGGAAAAAGAATGGGGAAAAAGCAACTAGGTTGGCTCAGTTGCTTCTCTGGTTATTCCTGACAGATTGCAGGCTCTGAGCCTACCCAGCCAGGGGTGCTGGGGTTAAGCCTTTTTCTCCTGAGTTACTGTTACTGTCTTCCATTAAGTAGCACCCTGAGTTTGGGTAATCTTGAAAACATCGTGTGTAAGTCTGAGTTTGAGAACATATGATCTGATGGCTGTATGCAACAGATCATTTGGCTTTTCCTATAAATTTCATGAGCTTGTTTAAAACCAGCTCTGTGTTTAGACAGGAAAGTTTATTTTCAACAAGATAGAGCAGCTACAATTGCTCCTAAGCAACCTCCATCCTCTCAGCCATTTCTTCCTCAGAGATGGAAAACATTTTCCTACAACTCACCGTTTCAGGTGCTAGGGAACAAGCACAAAGCCTGTATTATTGCATTGCTTCTGTGTGGTAAGATAATTATAGGGACTCTTGTACCTGGAAGCAGCTGGGCACTTGGAGTGTGTTTTGCCACATCAGCGTGGTGTGAGTGGAAGAATTCTCTCACCAAATGATCCTGAAAGGGAAGACACAAGATTCTTCATAGCTGTGTTTTTGTACATGGCATACCTTCTTGTTGGTTGGAGCTGCTCATGTTAAGCTGGTGTTACGTGCAGATACAAATATCTTGGTTTGAATGAGGACACCAAAAAGTGTGTTTAATTGTCCATAACTAACATGGTAAAAGAAGAAGAAAAGTTTTAATATCACTTGTTTTGTCTAAAGCTGGGTTGGAACTGTTCAGTCATTTCCTGCAGTGCTGAGAGGCCTGGCAGTGAGTTGGCTGGTTTGCCACATATTCATAAGCCCACAGAAAAGTGCATGTTGCCAGGGGAGCCTAGTGTGTATGAAAGTTTATTATGCAGTTTTCCCTCCTTCATGCTTTCTTTCTGTCCTTAGTTTTGCTCATGCTGTTACTGAGGCTGAATCTACTACTGACTGTATAATACAGTAATTGTGAAAGTCTGCATTCGTAATTTCCAGGAGGTGATGCAAAGGAATCTCCTTTTCCAGGACCAGTCTCTTCAGTCACCTCAGGTCCACAAGAGTTTGTCAGAAGGACAGGTCCTTTCCAAACATTGGGAGGATGGCGATTTATGCTAGCATAGGTCCACTTGGCCCACTCTGTACCCAGAGCAGTCAGACATGGTTGATAGACTGTGAAGGTGACATACAGCTCAACCACAGACGTCCCAAATGGATTTTCTAAATCTTGCCTTTGCTTGTCCTACTTTGACATTGATTAATTTTTCCTATATTTGGGGTCCTGCGTTCCCTGAGGGTAGAATAAGGCTTAAGTCTGGCTTGAGGAAAAAAACAAAGGAGGGGAGAGAGAATGAACTGCTTGTGATTCTTAAGGGTCTACAATTAAACCAACTATTGCTGCTCTCAAAAATAGAGGAGTGTTGGGGAAAACTCTTCAATATCTATTTCTTAATCAAAGAAAGAACTAACTTTCTTAGCATGGAATGTATTCTGAAATTGTTCTTTTATAAAATATTCCTTATTGTTTGTACCTTTCACTATGCAAAGTAGAGCAGTGATAAACAGGTATCACAGGTGTGTTTCTAAAGAAAATGCTGGTGCATGTTTGTGATGAAACTTGGTATGTTCCCTGCAGCCAGATAATTAGTCTTCAAGGCTGGAGTATGCTGCCGAACGTGTGGAGGAGTAATAGAACTTTTAGAACAACTTATTTGATATGCAGTGTGTAAGCTTGTGTGTGTACAGGAGAGGTTCTAGTGCTTGCTGCTACACTGGCAAATCTGTGTGGACAGACTATCATCAGGCACTGGAAGTTTTTCTTGCACAGTTTCACCACTTCCATGCATTTCGTAAACTAAGGATGCTAATGGATGAGTGCTGATAAATCTTTGTGGGAGCTGAAGATGATACTGCCATATTCTTTCTTATGGTCTATTCTTGGTATTTTCAGTATCAGGCACTAGAGTTTTGAACAGGTCGTTTAGTACATTACGTGTGAATATTGGCAATGAAGAAGCTGGGGCACCTTTCTGGTGATGAGCTGACAAGCTTTGGCAGAAGGCTGGAGCAAGCATCTTCGAGTGATGGGGTCTTAAATTATTGTAGCAAGACTTGCAAGAGTTTGTCCAGTAATGCCTTAAGCTGACAAAGTCTTTTTTTTTTTTTTTGGGAGCTAAGCTAGATTTAGTTGCAAGTCATGTCAGAGAATGCACACCTTTTCTATGTAAGAGATGGTTTGATGTATTGGCTGGAAACCAGTGGATTCCCCTTGGTTTGTTAACTTATTTTTGATTTAAGGATGTTGCAGCATGCAGAGTTATGTGATTTCAGGTATCTTGTGATATCACATTGAGTTTAACTATTTTGTTTCAGATTTTGTTGCTGGGAAACATGACGACTACCCTAATTGACTAAGCATATAGGGGACTAGCTGGTGGTACTAAGCTGCTGCTTGTTCACAATTAAAGAGCAGTTCTGTGTAAGGTACAAAGGTTCAAAGCAGTTAAAGCCAAGAGGTGCATGTGTAGATGAGTGCAGTTTGTAAATTCTGGATGTTAAAAGTATACATTAAACAAAAAAGGACAAAGACACAGGTTGCACCTGGTGATATTTGCATTAGAGTAATGTGAATCTGCTGCACATAATCTAGTACTTAATTTTTAATAAGTATTGGTTGTATCCACATAGAATATTACAGCTCTACAAGATTCACGTAACAAATATACTGTATGCAGCAGATTCATTTCTTGAAATGGCCTGGAGTGTTCCTTCTCAGGTGGTTCACAAATCTCTCCTGAATTGTGCTGTCCTCTTCTTATTCAACTACCTGCTTGGACAGGAGCAGGGAATGAACTGGGCACTTCGAAAGTCCATGCCACAAGGCAGTGAAAAGAGATAGTAAGTCAAGCAAGATGTCCCCTATGTGCCTTTCACTGGAGAGCAAAAGTTTTGGACCCACTATCTTGATGACCTCTGGAGAGCCCATGTTTTTGAGAAGAGAGTGGGGAGAGGAAGCAATATGTGGTGAAGTTGGAAGTGGCATTGACCAGGATGCAAATGCCAATGTTAATGGCAGAAACTGTAGGAACAAAGTATTTCCAAGTTCGGGGTGAGAAAAGAGGGGCAGCATAATCTCCAGTGGCCAAGTATGTAAGCGAACCTTTCCTACAAAGCTTTTTTGAGACTGGAATATGGTCTGATGACAAAAGGGAACTCTGCCCTACCTCCAGGTGTATGCAGGCACCTATTTCAAACTCTTGCTAAGAGGGAATGACGCATCCGTTTTCAGGTTGTAATCTGCTGTTGTTTCTGAAATGGTCAGCTCCAAACTTTGTGTCACTATGATTTCAAACATCAACTCCTTGCTTCTTGTTTCCCTTCTGCTTTAAAAAGTGAATTCCTTTAGTGTTCAGATCCTTTGGCACTATAATAGATCTGCACCCTCGTGTTGGTCTTCCTATCCCTTCCTCCCTCCTATTGCAGTCTTCCCAGCTTTGTGTTTGTAAGACAACTGTTTATCAAATCAATATTACTGGGTTGCTGAGCTAATAAGCCTACTGCAGTAGAGAAGAGGTGGGCTGAGATAAAAACCCAGATGGTTCATTGTGAGTTGAAGCTAACAAGCCTTTAATGTAGCTAAACTGATGCTCTGCATTTGGTTTGGGTGTCTTTGCACTGAGCTTCCTAGCGTCTGTAATACTTATCTGGTCTTTTCTCTGTAATCTGTAGCACCCTGTTACCTAGGATGATAGCAGAAGCTCTGTGTCTTTCTGCTAGGAAGCTGCTGACAGTGAAAACAGTGACTCCCAAGCATGTTGGGAGCGCTCAGCTCTTATAAGATCATAGAATAGGAGGACATCGTTCCCCAATTTAAAAAACATATTTTTCCTATGTCTGTTCTGTGGTCATACCATCGCATAAATACACAAAGCTTCAGCAAATTACTTTTTATTGTTAGTGACTATTAACTATCTGGCAACCCTAACGTATGCAGCACAAGTGTATGTCAGAAAGACAAAATATTAAGATACAAATTCTGATATAAGAAGTTGAATGTTTGCCATTGTGTTAGTGTTGGTATTAAGTAAACTGTTCATCAGCTGGAAACAAGTTGTTTTTAAGCATTTTACAGGTGTCTTAGAATTGGGGGGAAAAAAAAAATCAGTGAAACAGTTGGAAAAAATTGTGCAAGGCTAGTATGCTTATTCTTTTGATGTTTTTTTCCTATGGTACAAAAGACGTTAAGTTGCCTGAAACATGCATGTACTCACTGATGCATCAGTAACTTTCAGTGAAGCAGTTCTGATAGAGTTGCCTTTAGTTCTGTATAGCACTGGCCCTGGAGAGGTTTGAAAAAATGTCTGTGTACTTGATCACTGAAGTCTATTGCTGGCATAGAGAAACGGGGGGAAAAAATGCAATTTGGTGTTCTACCTACATACTAAAGTATTAAAGTTGAAGTATTAAAGTATTTTATGTTAACCTATTTCCACGTTAGTATTGGACAAGAGAGTTGCCTGAAAGAACTGGGGAAACATTATTTCAGTTATTACCTTATTTTCAAGATCTTCAAATGCGTTGAGTAAGAGACTGCACTTTCATTTTGCTGTTTTGTCAAGGTTTGGTTTTAGGAATGCATAATGGAATTTTCAACAGCATTACAGTTTAGCAAGCATATATTTGTAAATCACTTGCGGCTATTTCAATGGTGAATTAACTACCCTCTGTTTTCTCAAGGGATATTTCTAACTTTCAGGCTGGAGTACTTCCACTTTCAGCTATTTTTCTTTGGCCTGGCTTTGATTTATACAAATGCTAATTATAGGGGCTTTGAATCTGTGTGTATACATAGTTTCACAAGGTCATACACATTTTTAATGAACTGGCTGAAATGCTGCTTATATATTGCTAGGTTGTTACATAAACAGATCACTATGTCTTCTAAACTTTGTTTCATTAATCAGCTCAAAAAGAGAAAAAAAAATTAATAGCAATACCTGTGTAAAGCTGATTTTTAGTTTCATCCCCTGAAGTTGTATCTTCATTGTCTTTACAGGCATCAGAAGGTGTCACCTTCATTGGACCTGACACACATGCTATTCAAGCTATGGGAGACAAGATTGAAAGCAAATTGTTAGCCAAGAATGCAAAGGTCAACACGATCCCTGGCTTTGATGGAGTAGTCAAGGTGAGAAATCATTTAATTACTGTCTGCCCACTGTAGGAACAGTGTTCAAATCGAAGTACTCCATTGAAGGTCTGATGCAGAATGTAATTATAATTTCAATTTCTTTTTCAATAAGATGTAATTGAAAATGGGGTGCAGATTTTTACTAGCAAGAGAGCTTTGGAGAAGAAGAGAAATTCCTTCATAATAAATGATATATTAAGGACTGCTTCTGTGGAGTCTCTAAAAATGTTTTGCTTTAAATTTAACATGAAGGCAGGTAAATGTGTTAAATATCGAGTGTGGATTAGACTATCTGCACAGGTCTTTACATTTCTCAGATCTTTACTTCTTGTTGGCCAAGATCTTGACAGCCCTAAGTTAACAGTGAAGTTTGTTACGCTGTTATGAAGTTTCCATTTTGCAGTCTGTGCTGATGGTGTAGATTTCCATGTGTTGCAGAACTCTGGGTGAGGGTGGGGGGAGTTGGTGGCTCTTTGTCCAAATCTACAGCTAGTGTTCTTCCTGGGGTTTTAGAAGGAATGATTCTAACAATTTTCTAAAAATATTTTGGTTGTTTCTTTATGTTTTGTAAGGTGGAATAAAATATGTCTCGGTTTTGGTTTATTTTCTGCTATAGCGATTAAGTATTAGGTTCTTACAAGCTTTTCTGTGTGTCTTCATATATTGTTTATGTTAATGTAGGTAAATAAGCTTTTTTTCCTTTAAAACCTCCGTTGTATATGCCTAAAACTTCAGTGTATTATAAAATGTTGACCTCCTGGGTTGAAATTTTTTATGCTTGACATATCAAGTTACTTCCCCCGCCCCCCCC
>NW_009207093.1:0-2169 GCF_000690835.1 Fulmarus glacialis | reverse complement strand
GGGGGGGGGGAGAGAGAGAACCCTTAGAGTTCTTTTTTTATACACATAAACCTCGATTTGCTTTTATCCATTGGTTATGTTTAACAGCTTTGTGCATAAACTAATTACCAAAGTTTGGAGGGTCACAGACCTTTTCAAAGCAAAACGAAGCTAACTGTCATGCCCTCACTACACAAAATGACGACTTGTTAATGATTTCCTTACTTTTGTACCGCTACATCTTTATCCCCACTTTCATGCTCTTAAATTTCTTTTTTCACAAGGGTACATAAAGACCAGACTCTTTCTAGACTAGGCTGCTTTCTAGAAAGTAAAATCATTCACAAAGATAACTAAAGTGCAGTTTAGTCGCACAGAAGAATGTAAAGTTTGGTTAATTCTTAAAAACCACTTTAACACATTCAGTAAAACAATTTTCACCACAAATGCAAGAATAACATCGTGTCATACCGCAGTTCCTTAACAACTGACAAAAAAAGGAAAGCATACAGTCTCAACAGAAGCTCTACAAGTCTGAACATTTCAGGTAATTTTTCTAAGAAGCATAAGAAAAAAAACGTACTTGTTTGCTCAAATATCATGGATAACTTACCCCTTACAAGCAGAAAAAAACCCAACATTTTGACCACCACTTACCCTTAAAAGCTAAAGCATCACAGTTAGAAAATTGATTGCAGCATCCCCTTTCAGTATTATATCACTATTTTATATCATTATTTCCTGAAGTTCGTCATGTTTAACTCTGATTTTTATCCCTTCCCATCCCTTCTTTCTGGTATGCATGCTTTACTCAAGCTAAGGAGCTGAGGATGTTGGAAAAAACTGAATACTACAGCTCCCCCATTCGATCTGTTTCTGTATGTCTGTTCTGTGTAATAAAAAAAGTTCTTCGGAGGTGATTTTCCACTCCGTTCAGCCAAGCTATTGACAGGCAGAGGGGATGCAAACAGACATCGGGATAGCAAGCCCCCAGCAGGGCCCTGTATCTTGACTTTCTACTATGCAAGTATGTAATTGTCACAAGGTTAGAAAGAGACTGTTTTTCAAGTAACTAGGCTTCTCTAACAGTCTTCTGCAAAAGCTGGACATTGACTATACACTCACTTTGATTACCAGCTCCAGTACAGCCCTGATTATTCCAGCTTCACACTCCCTCAGTATTCTTACAGTAAATATTTTCCCTGCTCCTCTGGCTTTTTATTCAAGTAGCTTCCTTTTAATTGTTGCCCTCCTTTGTCTCAAACAAATATCTTGCCTGCGTCTTTCTGGCCTTTTGCAACTTAGGTCTCTTCTCTGCAGGTACTCTGGCACTTTCCTCTCATTGTGCACATGCTTGAACTGGAAGAATTATTCTTCTCCCAGTACAGCTGTATCTATTTTGGCATCAGTTTAACAAGAAAAAAACAAAAATCATACCCTTAAACAAGAAAATTACAGCAGCAAAGCTCAAAAGTATCGACTAGACCCGATGCAGCCATTTAGTAAAGTTTTAAGCTATCTCACCTATACTATCCCCATCTGGAAATTGTTCTTCTGATCAGGGCAACAGTCAACCAAGTAATTACAAACCATTTACTTAACCAGTTCAGACTCAGCCAGTTTTGCCCCATGTAAACGCGAAAGCGCACACGCACATCACTCTGCTGGCAAAACAGCGATGAAGAATGGCCTGAAACAAAATGTCTTAAACCAAACCACCTGAATTCACAATGCATCATCCAGAGTCATCTTTCTCCACAGCCACTGGCACTTCTCCTGGTATCATCTGCTTCCTTTGCCTTCATATACTTCTCTCACTAAACGTTTCAGTGCCCACTCTGCTCATTAGGGTTTATTAAGAAGCGCTATACGTTGCCAAAACATTACCATTATCCTCGTATGTCACCCCATCACTAATTGCAAAGCAGACAGTAAACTGCCCCACTTTTCTCCCTCCGGAGTCTCCACTTCACTCCAGCTGTGTCTCAACTTATAGTTCAGTCTTAATTGGAGCTAGAAGTCAGCGCTTCATTATATTCACTGCAACATTAAATGGTGTTCCTTACTTTTTTTGTGTCCTCCAGACTTATCTATACCATAGAAGTCTCGCTGGCGCTACTCTATCGGTAAAAACTTGTGGAAAACAGAGGAAAACGCAACACAGCCTACCCGCAGGAGCACGGCAGCACT
>NW_009207092.1:3062-4028 GCF_000690835.1 Fulmarus glacialis | reverse complement strand
GCGCTCCCGGGTTTTACTGAACTTGGACACTTCCCTCGCGTTTCAAGACTGTCCTATTTTCCCCCCGGACTGGCTGGTAGCTGGTTAAATAATAGGCGGTCACGCTACCTATTCATAACCATTTCTCCATCCTGCACTTGCTGGCTGTGCTGTAGGGCTCCGGCGGCTCATACTCTCATGATGTTCGTAACAGACAGGAATCGGTATTCAAGCGAGGAAAGTGCCTCGTTACCTGTTTTAATAGTTTTCCAAGAGATTTTCCGAGAGTCGTCCTCTACTAATGCTGAGCTCGGCTTTCCATGGCAGGTTTTACTGGTTTGAGATGGAAAATAGCTGTTAAAAATGAGAAGGTGGAGGGGGAGGAAAAAGTAGAGAAAACACCCAAACTCTAGCGATGGCAGGCTGGAATACCATTAGCTGAACAACTCCTGGCTGGAAAGCCCTGAAACAGAGGGCTGCAGGAGACTTTTGGAATGATATTGCAAGAAGTTTGAAAAATATATTTCATACTGCCCCCCTAAGTTTTAATCGGCAGGGATAAATAAGCCAAATTTTATTGGTAGAAACACATCAGAGAGTTCTGCATGTAATTCTCCTCTCTCGTTATGGTACTTTTATATACGTTTTCTAGCATAAACGTTTATTTGAATATGCACTGGGCAGTTCTGAAATATCTCCACGTATCTGTGATAGATGCCTGACGCAAATTAGGCCAGAGGATTTCAAGGTTTCATTAAGTTACTGCTCTTCTTGCCAGCTTATACAGCTGAGAAATTGTGAACCATAAAAGTCCAGCTTTCTAATATCCATAAACACATCCTGGGGCAGAGAGGATGATTCCAGGTCCGTCAACTGTGCGCGTGGCCTTAATGATTCTAACTTCAGTTTTTGCTTTGTCAGAATCTGAATCGAGTAGAGCAACAAGCCAGTCTACCTTTAACTCCTCCTTCTGATTATCAAAAATAT
>NW_009207092.1:0-3052 GCF_000690835.1 Fulmarus glacialis | reverse complement strand
CCCTAAATCAAGAGGATTTGCTATTGGCTGTCATGTAAAAATAACTCCAGAACAATATCTGGAGATACCAGACCTCTCCTCTTTCAGTTGTATCACTTGGAAATTGCTCATTTGCTAAATTAAGGTTATTCAAGTCTTAGCTTGACCCAAGGCTCTGGATTACGTAGGGTTCCTTCCACTGGTTTTCAGTGGGATTTACGTGAGAAAAGATGACGTTCTCTATCCTCAAATACTTTCATTTCTGCTTCTCATTCAGAGTTTTTCTTGGCCTTTTTGCAATTCTAAGAACTGCTTTTTCTCTTCATTGAGGGAAGGCTGTTGTCTTTGAAGCTGCCAAGGTATACATAGTCTGTCACTCACAATAGCAAGTCACAACAACTAACATTCTGGCTGCATCTCTCAAAATAGGTTAGGTAGTTAACAGAAGCATTAACAGAGCCATTCCTTATAAATTATGATTAATTGAGCATGAATTGTGAATTGTAGTTCACATTTGGTGCTCAGCATGCTGCTTAAGAACACTTGTCACATGTGGTACCCTTCTATTTTCCAGAAAGAATTAAAGGATGTTTATAGAGGAGGAGGAAGTATTTTGATGTTACTGTGGCATAAATTGGAACAGCTCCACTGTTCAGTGAGTTTAGTCTGGATTTCATCCAGCATTACTCAAGAGATAATTTTACCCAATTTTTATTGCATTTCTTCCTTCAGATGGTTTTTGTTATTGTTGTCATTCTTGTTGGTTTGTGCATTGTTTGTCGTCCCTCCACACCCATTTCAGGCGAGTTCCTGATGCTCAGCTTTGTGACTTCACCTGTGTTCCTAGTCCACACATTGGACATGATATTCTGTTTTGGGGGGAGAAATCAGGTTGTAGGCTTTTCATCTATTTTTTTGAACCAGACAGAAAATGAGAGCTTTAAAATCAATGTTATTTCACTGTATCATTAACATAATGATAGTGGGGATGAAAGAACCGTAGTGAGCACAGAAGAAAAATTAAAAATGTAATACACTGCATTAGATGTAAGTCAGGACAGGTATTTATTCTACAGATCTAAAAAAAAGAAAAGTCTTTGTAGGCAAACATAACTACGTACTGGGACTGAAAACATTGTTGTTGTTCTGTTCTCGATTTATGCTAACATAAGATTTTGCAGTTGAGTTCTAAACAGAATAATTCTGGTTAAACACGCAAAAAAATTTGGTCATTTAACCAAACTCACCCAGCTTCTGAATCTTCTAATCTCAATCCCACTCTGTTTATCCCTCTTGCATATCTCTCCATGATACCTCTGTCCTCTCTGCCCCACCTGTAACCTTCTGCAAAATCCTGGTGGCAGAAACTAGATTGGTTGGGCTGGAGGCAAAAGCTGATTTAAGTCCAGTGACCTTTAATGGCCAGGTCCTGGGTAGGACTTTTAGACCAACACAAATGCTTTGACTGTGACATAGCAATATCAGTTATTCCAGCCTGAAAAGCTGGTCCAAACCCTTGTTTCAGTTGCACAGATTTACATTTCATTACACATTACAAATCACTTAAGTCTTCTTTGGGATTTGTTCTTTCTTCATTTTTGTTATTATTAAAATAATCATCAACACTTATAGGTCTGCAATGGAATGAAGTGGGGGAAAGAGAGTCTTCAAGTCACTGATTTCTTTTGGAAATAATGCTGCCCTAACTTTTTTATACAGATAAATCCATGGTCCTAATTAAAAGGGCTATAACTGCATGTACAAATGTAAATGGGCGTTTGCTTACACCCTAGAGGTGCTCATACATAGGTCTTGAAACTTCTTTGTGAGCCTCATGGCTCTCCCATGGGATGTTCTCCGCTAGGATAATCATGACTCGGGTAATCAATTGCAAAGCACAAATTCTGGCAGTGAAACAAGTTGCAATAATCCATTTGTTAAGTAATTGTGAAGAGCAAATTCAGAAGAAAACGTGGTTTGCTTGTAGAAAACTCCTGATCAGAGAAAGTGATTATGTTTTCGAAGTGGGGATTTGTTGAAAATGGTTCACCCAGTTTTAGAGACCTTAATTTCACAGGCTCTAATACTTTTGATTTTTAGGAAGATCTTGCCAAATAAGGCGTTATTACTTACACTGAGTAACGTTGTGCTACCTTCCTGGTTTCGGTGGAATGACTTGTGTCTCAGCAGAATTTCACCCTAAATTCTGGATTGCATTTTTTTTTTTTTTTTTTTTTTTTAGTATATCATATTTCAGATGCATCTGATTTGTACTACCTTCTTTTTTTAGTTAAAGAATTACTTGGTTTACAAATCAGCACTCTGACGTTTTTGGCACCTTTATGCTCCATTAGTATCTACCTTAGACAGATATTCCTCTAGTTAATCTTTATGGCACGAATGATCTACAGAAGCATATTCCAGAGACGCAAGCAGAAGGCATTAACAACTTAAGCCTTGCTGCAATTGTTCTATGAAAGAGGCTACCATTGATCTGGCCGTAGAGGGTTGACTAGTCAGAGCTAAAGCTAACGGGGTAGGGAGGGAAGGTCTTGCATTACAAATGACTGTGGAGAACTCTGGAAGAGAACTGAGACAGATGAAGAAAAACCCTGGAGACTGGTTTTTTTCTGGAAGTCTAAGTGAGCTAGATAGCCACTGACATTTGCTTTCCTTTGAGACTGCCATGAACAAGTCACTGCATTGGTGTGACAGGGTTGTTTCTGGGACCAAAACTAGTGTCTTCATACCATACCCTGTGTGCTGTGTGGACAGACATATCAAGATACATCAAGTATGATGGCTGCTTTTAACCTTTTTCACAGTATCCTTGGGTTCACTTAAATTAAGTTCCACCAGAGGAAGTAAAAGTTAAAGATTACTTTCTGCTTAATACATCCTTTTCAAATGAGAATATTGCTGAAGTTTACATTAAAAATTCCCATAGTGATCTAAAGAAACAATTTCAAGGCTAAGAGCTTAGCTTATTCACCATGTGGACTTTCACATCGTGCTTCATTTCCTCTGGACAACATTATTGTAACATGTTTCCAAGTGCCCCCCCACCCCTACC
>NW_009207091.1:0-35004 GCF_000690835.1 Fulmarus glacialis | reverse complement strand
CAGCCTTAATGATTCTATGATTCCATGATAATATACTGGCCCAGCCACTGTCCCTCTCCATTACCCTCTAACAGCTCTTTGGCCTCCCATCTTCAGCACATCCAGGGCAGCACGCAGCGAGCCACATGCCACCTTCTTTGCCTTCTGCAGCAGAGTGCAGCTGCAGAGTGCCACTTTCTGAACCATGAGGGGCCCTCCAGTTGGTTGAAGTCTTCCTCCTTCAGGAGCGCTCAACATAAATCTGAATGTCATGTTAGATGAGGCAAGAACTCTCTCCTTGCAGTGTAGCAACAGAGTAAACCACCCAAAACTTCATTAATCTTTTTTTTTTTTTTTTGCTACCTAATGAGTTACAAAATAGAGTTACAGCTTACTATCTACTATCCCACCTGTGCTGGTTTTAGGTGTTAACATAAACTAAATTTATCCAGTAACATGCTTCAGGGTAATTTTAGGTGCTTACTGGAAAAAAGAAAAATTCTAATACTTGGCTAGGTCAACTATAGTATAAAATATAAACACGTATCCTCCACTTGCAGTCAGCTGGTTTTTGTTTCTGACAAGCTGTGGATGCAAAGGACATACACACACATACAAAACAAATCACCGAGACACCAGCTGCATTGGCAAGCCACTTAAACAGCATGCTCTTGGCAACAGAACATGTGCATGAGAGAATGAGTTTATGCTGAATAACTTCAACAGCAAGTAAAAGTGGAAATGCCCCATTTCATACACGATACATTGAGGTTTCACGTGTACTGGGGCCAGCAGAGAAGCACAAACTACGGCTTACTGGGAAAATCGAGGGTATCAACAGAACCTCTCAAACACAGAAATCTTGCAGGAAAGGACTGTTAGGTTACAAATATAGCAAGATGAGCAATAAATGTGAAATACAATCCATTTGATCAATTTGCTTCTATTCTAAAATATTTCCTTAGCGCACTTTTTTCGTCTTGTAGAGGAGTATTAATGAAAAGCAGCTCTATTAGAGACCAAACTGGCCAGTATCTGAGCTGTGTCAGTGACTGGTTAAGTCACACAGCTCTTTTCCAAGTAAGCAGAATATACAAATGTGTCTGGCATGTCTTCCGAAACGGAAACTGAAAATTTGTTTTCTAATGGAAGTTCTGCGATAGTCATCTAACATCCATTTCTACTGATAACATGCCAGTGACGTTTCAACTCGTGCCAGTCCAGATCGGACCACGACAGACCGCTTCACAGCACGGCTCAGAACTGCGGGCAAACACACAGGATTTTTTTCCCCATCACATCCTAAATGGGCCTATGCAGATATTTGTAAATCCAGCCTCAGGAGGAGTCTGTTCGTGATAGCTAACAAAAATAAACTCCAAGCATAAAGAGAAAAAGTGCAAAAAGGAAAAAAAAAAGGTGGGGGGAAGACTTAAAATGAGAATATTTACACCTGTTTTAATCTAAGAAAATGTGAAATCCATTGCCAGGAGCATGGAGATTTCACTCTTTGTGCTCACAGTTAAAACGGGGTTGCACAATATGTAGGAATCAACGTATTTACAGATGTCACAATTTATTTCATGTAAAGAATATCTTCTGTTTGCAAGACCAAGCGAACCACCCTCTTCTCTGTATTTTTGCAAATAGAAGAGAACCACAAAAAGTAAGTATAACAAGCAAAAGAAAAACTGAGGGAATAAAAAGCCCTTACTTTGGCTTCTCTGATTTTCCTAAACTTTGATGCCAAACCAAACAGTATTGCTGGCTTCGCTGCCTTACAATGAAGTGAGGCAGACTAAATAGATTGCTTAAACCCATGAAATGCATTGTACAACTACGATCCCAGCTATAAAAGGTGGCATTTGGAATGTTCCCTGTCCTGCAGGCTAAAAGGTAAGGGGGCACAGGGGCTCTCTGGTAGTCATCAAGCCCAGTACTTAGCTAACTGCCAAACACTGAAGTTACATTTCTGGAGCTAGGAGACAGTCTTGCTTCCACTCTTCCTGAGGGCAAAACCTTTAGGGAGCAGAGTCATTCATCAAAAATTATTTATCTAAAAATGCTGCATATGCTACTCCCCCAAACAACATGAAAACTCAATCGACTTCACAGGCCATGGCCAAGGGAAAAAATGTCTATACGCTTTTCTTAGGTATTAGTACAGAAATAGACTGTTGTAATAGTATAGTCAAAACACGACTTCAGCAAACTAGCTTATATCATAGGAAGAAAATTTTTAATTGTTGTTTTAAAGAGAAAAAACTTTTTTTTGGGTCTTTACTCGCACATTCCGGTTTGATAATTGTTTTTATGAATTGATGTCAATTAGCGAGTTATTCCCTTGTGTTACTTTGAAGCTAATTCAAATTCCCTGGAGAATTCCCTTTTCAAATTAAAATACTCAGAACTAATTATTTAGCACCTTTAATTTTCAAACTGTTCTTCCGACATCTTTGTGGAAGACAAACAACTACTTCATACTAAGAACGTACCACAGCCAGGTCAAGGGATCTATGGCCACCGGTCACCTGGAGCTTAACAAAACATTAGAAAGGAACATTTGTCTGGCTGACAAATCTAATGATCTAATGATAACAGAGTGGGAATTTTTGAATTTGCCTGATCTCAGGTCATGTCTCATACTGTCATCCAAACCCTCAGATTAATCATAACCTACTATAAGAACTTTAGATTGAGGTTCAAAATCCAATTTTTCCTTCTTAGAAATATGAGCACAAGTGGCCAGTAACCAGATGCACTTCTTAAACAACGGTTTTATTTAGAAAGTAAGCATTGGGGGTGGTGGGGAACACAACAGGATCTTAAGCAACTGTTTGAGACTTCTTCACAACATCTGGCTGTATCCATATTCTCTATCCATATCCTCAGCTGTCTCAAATTAAATGGACACTGTCGTGCAAGTAAGCCCCCTATTACATACAGGTCTTCAGCAACTCTATGAACACATCCACAACAAATGTATAAAATGGCTGTTGATAGTTATCCTGGACTACACAAAAGCCATGTGCTCTTCTACATCACAATATTATCAACCTCTATGAATTTGCTGAATTTCCTCTCAGTTGAATACTGTTGTTAATAATTCACTGAAACCTCAGAATCTCATGAACATATGCTCAGAAGCCAAAAAAACCCTGGCCCCAAACCTTCACTCTAACTCTTCCAGTTATTTAATTTATCGTCTTCTGCTCTGAGTGAAACTATTTTGGGACTCAGTTCTCTGCAGCGATATCCAAGACTGGTTTCACATCTGTGGCAGCACAATTATTCTTTTAGATTAAGATTTAATCATGTGATACTAATGCAAAAACAATGCGAAAAAAGGCATCTCCTTTAGGAGAATGTCTCTTGAAACATCTCGGGCCTCCCCGGTGCAACTGTCAATGTCCATGGCTAGACCAGTACAGATGCCTGCTTTGACCATATTTTAAATTTAAAGCAGTGAATCTCCAGAGACACTTGTCTACCTTACTCCTGGGAGCACATCATAACAAACAAGTGGATAATTTGTCCAACTTTGTCTAGTGTTTGAGCAATAGGTAGACAGGATGAATTTTTTGCATTTTTAAGAAAATTCTTCCCCAAGAAAGGGGGGCATAAGGGAATCACACAGTGTTCTATCAGACATTCTTTCAACAATTAAGAAATACTAAATATTGTCATAAATGTTTATACAACATTGTGAAGAGGATTGCCCCTCCTCAAATTCAGAGGTAGAATGCCCAATTGTTTTCAAAGCAGGCGGTACATTAAAAATTACTTCTCGTCCATGCATCTGGACACTACATAATCATTAAGGTCCTGAAATACGGCTCTCTAGGGCCCCCACATCCACCTTCTCCTGTACACGAACCTTGCATCAAGTCTTTCGCATGCAGCAATTTTAGATACTAGTTCCAAGCACTACAGACAAGTCAAAACATCTTTTAAAGAGGTTGTACCCGAGTGTCCCAATTTGTTGGAAAAGCCTCAGGTAAAACCTGAGATTTCAAGCAATTAAATTACACTTGCAGCAATGTAGACATAACAAACTTAACATTTCTTGCAAAAGTTTTCTGAACCACATGAATGTGTTTCCTTTCTTCTCAAATATGTCTTGTTATGCTAAATACCATGTTAATATTAATGAAACAACAGACTCCTCAAAAAATGCATAAGTGTATCCAAGACATAATGTGGCACATGACAACAGCACTTGTTTTCTAAGAATGCACCCAAGTATGGCTCTATTACTCACCTCAATTTTATCTGTTTTTGCATCTCCCCAGTAAAGCTTGTCTTTTTCAAGATCCAGTGCCAAGCCATTAGGCCAACCTAGGGATGTATTCACCAGAACTCGCCTTTCTGAGCCATCCAAATAAGCACATTCTATCTTTGGACTTTCACCCCAGTCCGTCCAATACATGTAGCTGTAAAAAAAAAAGAGGGGAAACAGTTAATGCACGTAGCATGCAAGACAAAAAAGTGTCAAGATCTGTCCTGCTTTTGAAAGAGCTTACTAACTTTCTGCTTCCCCAACTGCCGCAAACAAGCCGACTCGAACTGTAATCAGCGATGACAATATAAAGTTTGAGCACTAAATAAATTAAACTATTGAAAATGTGCAGTGGCCCAATTCTTTCATAGTTATGATAACACTGAAGACACAGAGGAAAGAAAATTCAACCAAACACACGACGTATAGGTTCATTGAAGAACACTGTATTTAGAAGTCACCTTTTATATACACAGTATTAAAGGGATGAAGCAAGGGAAAGCCAATTATTTCCAGAACATTTGACAAATAATACACACATCATGCCGCAATTTGCAGATTTTCAGTTTCAGGAGACCATAAACTGGATCCAAAGACCTATCACAGGGCTATCGATAAACACAAAACTTACCCTGTTACAGGATTGAGCACTATTGCTCGAGGTTCATCTAGGTTTTCTGAGATAAGGATCTTTCTTGATGTCCCATTCAGCCGGGTCACTTCAATGCGGTCTGTTCCAGTATCAGTCCAGTACAGGTTCCTCGCCACCCAGTCCACAGCAATGCCATCTGGATGGTTGATTTCTGTGGTTACCAGAGTCTGTGCTCCAGAGCCATCAAGGTAGGCCCGACGAATTGCCCGGACGTCATCATCAGTCCAGTAGATGTAGCCTTCCACAGGATCGTAGTCTATGGCAATTGCGTGTCTGATATTGTCTATCTGCAGAATAATGTCAGTGAAATCCGGCATGTCCAGAGAAATCCTCCTCAAGTCAGTCCTTCTAGCGAGCAGCAAGACTTCTTCAGCACCTGGGGAGAAAACCATTCATGGTATCATTTCCTTTGCTATTGATATGAACACTTCAATACAGCACAGCAGGCTGTGAACTGCCCCTGTCACTATAATAAGAAGAGATTTTGTTAAAATAAGGACATCAAACTTTCATTGAAATATAGACTTGTCTGAGCAGGGAGTTATTCCTAATCAGTTCTTCTCAGCTAGCTACTTGTGCCGGCACTCTTATTTCACAATGACAGAAAATTTGATGGGGGTAGGTCCAAATATTTCATCACGTTATATAGAATTCCTCAGCTCAGCCAAACTTCCCACTAGCCGTATCAGTGCATTAGACATGGTTTTCACACCAAGCCCTACATAATAAATGACAAGGGCTAACAGAAGACTTGAGTATTTTGTAAACAAATTACATTAAGGATTTACTCCAGACAGCCCAACAAGAAAGCAAGTTGCAACTACAGCAAGTACTTCTCATCTGGCCAAAGTTGATGCAAAACTAATTCTAAGGCAATATGATTGTTGTTCTTTTCTCTCCTCTATTCTTCCTCCCCTCTGCAAAGTTTCACTGCGTGTGGAAAGGGTGCCAAACAACAACCTGGAGCACATTTCAAAGACTAATGGCATCTTCAGTGTCATCTTTCTACAACTTCTTTTATTAGTACAAAAACAGGACACACAGTAAAACATCCAGTTGCTTAACACATTTTCCCCACGTTCACCCATGCATGTTTCAGCGCAAAAAGAGCAATATGAGTATGTGTCTTTTTCCTGCTCTGTTACTAAATTGATGCTGTGTAGTTTGAAAACTGACAAGGAGTTTTCATCATTTAGCAATACTCCAAAACTGGAAACCAGAACAAAAGTAACTTCTTGCATTTCATCCAGACCAGCAAACACCAGCAGGAGGTGGTAACTTCCACTTCCCACCAACAGCCCAGATTGAATGAAAATGGCCAACATTGGACATATCTTTTGAGCCCACTAAGAATAACAGAAATTCAAATCCTCATGAGAATATTCTTCTAGAAATAACTCTCATCTAGGCATGCACATGGAGTTCTGGAGACTCAGAATTTGAATCTATTGCACATCAACACCAAATTCACATTCACTTTTTGGGAGCTGGACTATGCGGCTGTTTGCTTTTGGGTTTGGAAATCAGAGCTTAGTCTCCAAATAATATCTCAGAAGCTCTGAAAAGAAACAGTGCTCAGGCTGCAAGCATGTAATAAAAGGAAAGGATCTAGAAAAGCAGTGTTGTAACATCACCCAAACAAGTTTGCTACACAGCATGGAGGACATAGTTTGATGGGCACTTTGAACTACCTCAAGTCACCGCAGTTCCTGAATGAAGTGGTGCTGCCCTTCTCCTTGCCATGGGCTGCTTGTTCTCACTTCTGTATCACCCCTTCTCACATGCAAGCACAGCATGGCTGTGTGTTGCAAACCACACTAAAGAGCTGATCCAAACAAAAACTAACTCAACAGAAATAAAGCCATCAGCCTAAGTGAACAACCAGAACGGTTCACTGCAGAACTCCACAAACACTTGTGCTGGCACAGGGAGGGACTCCAGCAAGAATGGTTCTTCCAGTCAGCGTTCGCATTAGCTGTAGGTTTGATAACTACAGCATTAGTTGCACCAACAAACTTTGAGGGAAGGCCTGGGTAGAAGGAAAGCAACGATAACTCAGAGCTCAAAAACCACATGGAAAAAAGGGAGGAGGAAAAGCCGATACATCCTTAACAGCAAGGCAAGAGAGATGTCTACCATCAAATTTCCTTAATACAGATTTTCTAACTTCAAAGGTTGCAAAATAAAAACAGGTTTTCAGGAAGAGTGTTTCTTATGCTTGAAACTTCTGCTCGCTTCTCTGGACATAGCAAAACTGGTGACCTGTTGCCCAAGTTGAGAAGGGAACATCCCCAGGTGACCAGACAATTTATAAGGCTTCCTTCCTCCATTGCCCCCTTAGGTAAGCAACAGTTTTTCATTTTTTCAAGTTTCCTTTCTGTTAAGGGAACAACATGCATCAGCAATCCTTAGAAGGCACTGCTAGCAAAAGCTTTATGAATCTCTTGGATTTTAGCACCTTTACTAAACAAAAATAATGGGATACCTAAGGCAGTATTTGAAATTTTACACTATGCTTAAAAATGTTGGTTTACTTCCTGAACAGTGAAAAATCAATCAATCAACTGTTTTCTTAAAAAAGACCACGGTGGACAGAAGTCCAATATATAGCTCATACCTCCTCTTCTACCATGCTGCTTTGCTAGGTGTATATTCTGACAAATCATCTTTGAAAGATTAACTACATATAATGGCAAACAGCATGAACAAAAGGTGACACTGTCAACTACTTGACTGTAACTACTTCAGAGTACATCAAATGCGAGACAGTTCCCAGACAGCTATCTGGGAACAAAAGCAGTCCGTAGTCTGTGATGCTGTTCTCGCTCTCTACAACAAGGATTACACCAGAAACGGTAGTCTCGGGGCTACGCTGACATCTCCGAATTAGAAAACAGGTCAAAACCAAGACAATATGGAGAGAATCAGCTTTAAGTAGAAAGGGAGGATCTTCAAAATAGTAAAAGGGTTCTATTCAAAACTGATCTATGCAGTCTTTAAAATGGTATTTTTATGGAGCCTGTTCAAATAGAAAGGCTTTTAGATCTCTTTTGTTTCATTCAGTTATTTGTGTTGACATTTTGTTAGAAGTACTTAACTGGTATCAAGTCCCATGGTGCTAAGTATTAAACATACTTGGTTTTTTCTGACATTACCATCTCCAAAGAACTTACAGTATCACCAGACACTGGTTTGTCCAGAACATGTTAGCTTGACAACAGCAGAATAAAAAGGAACCCAGGTCATATTATATATGGATTAGTATTACCTCCGTATTACCTCCAGCAGTACAGATTGTCCAGCACCAAATAGTCTTTTTACAGGAAAAAACTTCCAAAAGGTCCTATTTCTTAATACATTTAAACACACGGAAAACATTTGATTTTCTAATGCAAAATAAAATTACACCTTAATAGCCAAAGGGGGGAAAAAAAAAAAAAATCAGTGTTAGAGAGAGCACCTGCAAACCAAGACACTGATCTGCAACTGCAAAGGTCAGAGAGCAAGCTACAACAGCATACCAACCACAGCAGAAACAAATACCTCATGTAACGAAGTTTTATGTTCTTGCTTCTATGTTTCTGAAATATTTCACTTGTGGGAGTCAAAATAAAACCTGTTTAGTGCATGTTAAGTGAAAATTCAGGCCTCAAAACTCAACATGGAAAGGGGGATGTATCTGGTCATCCAAGTGCTCTACAAACACTGAAGAGTTTTGAATTATAAATTAATTTTAAATTATTTTAGCTCAACCGTCTCAAAAAGTGAGCGGCACTGCAGCTGTTCAGCCACGCACAGCACTCTGAGTTTCATATCCACCTTAACTTCTGAATTTCTACTATATTAATGTGTCTGCAATCATAATCTTAATATTAAAGTACAAGTAGTGTGAAGCAGAGGAGCATCAAATACATGTCTAGCAACTGATAACACAGCAATTACCAATATTACATGTATTTCTAAGACGAGCAACATTACAGGCATTATTGCATGGGAACAGACAGATAAGAATCAAATGCGTATGTTTTGCCTCTTCACACAACTGACTGCAGCTTCACCTTGGTTCACTGTGAACAAGGTCAGAATTGAAGGTACCAGAGGAAGGAACTGACAGCCTAAGGCCCAAATTATGCCTAGAGATGCTGGCTAGACAACAGGCTGAAAGACACCGGTAATACCCCCCTAAAATTCACAAGTAATACCAAAACAGTTCCTCGCAGCAGCAATAATCGGACTCAATTTTATCTCATCCAGCTCTGTCATACGTTCACCTGTGCACATGATCACACATTCACGTGCATACAAAATAGTATTTTGACCAGGGACAGGTCAGTCAGGACGCCTCGAATTAGCAATTACATAATGACTACAACCTTCTTGCAACGGGAAGAAAACAATCCTGTTTCTGACATATTCAGCTGCTCTGGCTTTTTCTGCAGGCAAACACTACTGTAGAAATATTCCCCACCTCAGTTCTGCCCCACGGATACACACGGCTAAAAACGAACACGGAGAAAACTTTTCTCTGCTGACCTAGCAGACCAGAAAAAAAGTCTTCATTTCAGTTGACAACCAGGAGAGTTTATTGGTAGTTGAACTGGATGCTTCTTGGGAAATTCTTCTAATTTCTAACGTACCTCTAACTGAGACTTACAGGAAAACGAAACAATAATGAACTACCTGGCCAATTTAAAGTTCTGGCTGCTTGGCAATTTCTACTGTAGAGATGCTTAAAATTAAGTCAAATTATTACACAACAAGACTCTTGACAGACGTGCATTTACATCCTTGGTCATTAAAACACACGTGAACAGAGAAAATGTTATCACAGCATATCTCACTACATTCCACCCACCGCTTTAAAGTTGGTAAAAGATCATTATCATGGGTAATTTTTGATAGGTGCAAAAACCCCTGGCTTTTATTACAACGCAGTCTAAAATTACGGTGTTGGTTATAACCGTATTTGACTCTATTAACAAATTTCTGCTAGAGAAAAAAGAGCTAGCAGCAGACTCCGAGCACATCACTAAGAGATGAGAACTTGACATTGGTTCTCTCTAAAAACCTGGACAAACACGCTTGTCTGGCTCATTAGTTTTATCTGTATCATGGAGGTATTTTGATTATTAATGTTGGTAGGAATGTTTTCAAGGCTACAGAAGTGTTATGCTGTGACTTGCCTAGTGTTATCCTAGATACCCTAGAATCTGCCTAATACATTACAGCTAGCTATTTACCTAGTGCTAAAGTACTACGGCATTTATTTAATTAAATTCATCTTCAAAAACCTCTCTGACCGCAGTCACTTTTGTAACCACATGATTAAGAGATTCCCAGCAGAATTGCTAACTGTTGTAACATGGGCCTACATAACACCATACAATGAACAAAAGCCTTTTTTGGGGGGAGCGGGGCTATTCCAACATCACAATGGCAGCAAACAAACACCTCAGCAGAAGTTTATGGAAAGTCCTCTATGCAAATCATAGATCACAAAAACAGAAGGAATTAGGTCCCTCTAACGCTTCCATTTAGAAAGCCTTTTAAAAGACCCAAGTTTAAATTGTTGTTTTATTTTTCCAACTGGTTTAAATTTTGAACTGTTTATTTTTCTCTAGTCTTTTTAATTCAGCAAAAGCTTTCTGCAGACCTTCCACAGAACTTTTCAGTAGGTCTAATATCCATAAAAGCCAATGAACTGTTCTGGTTAATGTGCAGAACAATATCTGAGTTTAAAAAACAAACAGAACAGAAAACAAAATAATACCATTCAAGGCAGTTATTCTCACTCCCTGAAGACTATATTCTCTCTTTGCAATCAAGAAATCCTAAAGAAAGAGGTTAGGAGACTTTTTTTTTGCTCATACATGTGATGCTTTCTTCCCATACCCAGTAATCAATTATTTTTAATATCCATGCTAGGTATAGTGTTTGCTTTGATTTGGTTGGTTCGTGCTTTTGTTATTAAAAATTCATGCTTCAGTGCTGGAAATGGCAACTATTTGCAAAATTAACTGCAATCAGAGCTGACAGCAGTGAAGCAGGCCATCTCACCAGCTTGACAAGAGCCTTTTTTATTCTTCCCTTGGCCCACTTCACATTTGAGAAGTGAAAAGACATCTATCACCCAACCTAAACAAATGTAGGCTGCAGTGGCTGCCTCTGCTAATCTATGCAAGAAAACGCCATGCTATTCCTTTCCCATTTGTTTGTCTGCTAATTAGGCTAGAACAATGCTCCATTGTGGGACTCTTCCCCCAGTGTTATGTATGTGCATGTGGCTGCATCTGCATGTATAGACTCAGTCTATTTACAGGCAACTTTGGAAATCTCTATATTTGTGGGGAAAAAAATCAGTTAAACTGTAAAAATGGGAAAGCTTTTAGCCCTTCTCTGAAGAACAAAATAGTAAGCACTTTTTGAAAAGAGTGCATTAGCAGTACTTTGACCGCAGGCAACTCTTTTACAAGCTGTTTGAGTATAGCTATCTCAGCACTCTTGATAAACTAAAAAGATTTCTCAGAAAAGCAAGGGATTTTGCTGGTTGCTGTAATACAGTGAATTACTTGGCAAAGTTTCAGTGTATTGCAAAAATGGGGGGGGGAGCGCAGAATAAGGGGGTGGTAGAAAACTTCATTATTCTCTACGGAGTGTATGAAAATAGGTAACGTTGCCATGCTGTTTAATAAGCTTGCCAATATTCAAAACAATTAAAACATCTTGCACAAGGGTTTAGCATTAGCCGCTCTTCACACCACATGAAAAATGATGTAATGAAACTCACTATGAGAGGTTTAAATCAACAACACTGTGTAAAACCCCATTCCTACTATTCAACTTCCACAGAGAACAATATTTAAGGAGTTGGAACAAACTTTGGTAATACCTAGAAATAAATGGAAATTCTCCTCGGGTACCCTAATAGAGCCAGCTGCAACACGAACAGCACTGCGCATCCCAGTTCAGGTCTTTATTTATCTTCCAGTCTGAGAGGAAGAGAGCACTACTTCATACAGCGTGATGGCGGTGGGCTGGGAAAAGCTGGCGATGTACTCTCCTACCTGACACTGCGGACTGGGGAGAGCACGCAGTGCACATCAGGTTTACCAATTCAAAACTGAGTTGCGTGCGGTGGGAGTATGCAACCAACAAAACAGAAACAGGAGAGGTTTCTTTGAAAGAATGTTTTGCGTGCCCGCATTCAGACAGGACTTGATTTAATTGAAAGGTAAGTAGGCATAAGGAAAACTAACACTTGTGACAAAGAAAGGAAATACCAGAGCACTCACATAACTCATAAATTACATCATATCTGTCTGTGTGTTACAGTGAAAAGCCATTGTCTACTGTTTCTTCCATTATCTCAGTAGCAGAATTCTAAAGTTACTTTGCCTGAACCAGAAAAAAACCCCTACAATTCAGAGTTTTTACACATTCATACAGCCACTAAAAAAACCCCACAAACAAAATATTAATTAAACTGTACAGCTGATAAGATCATTAGCACAAAACAGCTGACTAAGACAAAAGTAATGTTTCTTCCAGAGAGAGCCGCTGCAACACAGAAGTCATGGTTACCCTACTTTAATTTAGGACTGAGCTACTGCGAGACACCTGAAGTTTGTATATACCTAGTACTACACTTGCGAGCACAAAGCTTTGTAAAGCTTACTCCTCCTTTGACAGAGGAGTAAATAACTCTTATGAAGACTTACTCAAAATAGCATTAGTATAACAGTCATAACTGCATCGGTAGTAACCAGAATCAAAGATCAGCACAATTGTCTGGCTATCGCTGTACCAAGCAAAGAATCTGCCTTTATACAGAGGTTTCCAAAGACATCAAAGCACTTGAATAACTAAGTCTTATCCCTCACCCTGAGGTCTGTCTATACTATATGTGCTTTATAGAAAGAGAAGAGATAGTTGGAAATGTTAAGTGGTAAATCTGTACGTTACCTTACAGGTATCATAGTTCCAGCTTCTACTTTTTATAAACAAAAAAAATGAACATCCCTTTGAACAGAATTCTTAGTAGCAGTTCAGCGCAAGCCATAGGAAAAAGGATAGGCCAAGAAAAAGTCTGTCAGAAATCCCCACTGTTAGAAAAACGGTACAGTCTTTGGATTCTGGTATTTCCTTTCAAAGCATGGTTTTAAAGCTTAAATGCACTTATTCTCTGCTGGAGATACACACTCCCACTGGCTCAGAGTAAGGAATCACTGACTCTAGAAGTGACAGCCATTTTACCACCTAGTTTTGGCGGTGACACCTTCAAACACACACAGACAATGATCAAAGACTCATTACAACCCAACAAGATAGATAATTAATATTTTTTTAAATAATACTGAACAGAAATACACTTACAATAGTTTTTCTACAATCCCACTTCTGTTGACTTCTAATGGCAGACATTTCCCACTCACCAAGAGACCTTGAACATATTAGTTTCTCTGCACTGCTGTCCTCCTTTACACAAACAGAAATAAATACTATACATCCCACGGGCCCTCTCTGAGGCTGATAGCTGTATAATGCTTTGAAGCTTAAGCATTATTTATTATGTTCCAAGCATGATGGAGCCACAGAAAATTCAATTCTGAGCTAACACAATCATCTGTCAAAGGGTAAACATCATGGAAGAAAGTTATAAACAACTGTAAATTAGGGTTTGCAAATCTAGGGAGCGTCTCAACCTCACTGTTGCTACACTGATGCAGTAAAATAGAGCTTGGCCACCCAATGTTTGAAGAGGCAGTCAAGCTACAGCAGCTTAACAAGTTATCACTGGGTCTTGGTAACTTTCCATGTGTATGTACCTAGCCCATGGTGAATGCAAGATAACAAAGTTTACACATAAACCTTTTCAGTGCAGATGCAGGGTGTGGTTCTCCTGCAGCACAGAACAGGAATCAATCCAGAGACTCAATAGTGCTGAAAAGGGAGAGTGTTGCTTTTTCCTTTATACACACACACACACGAAAACCCCTAACCACACACAAAATGAGCCTGTTACCGTCTCTAACTAGACAGTGTTTCAAAGCCCTGGAAAATAGTCATCAATCTGAAACATGCACCAAAGCCCGAAAAGAGAGTTTCATTCACTAGCCCGGCAAAACCACTGACAACAGAGCTAGAAGATGATATGGCAGACCTTCCAGAACGCTCTTCACTCCCTCCAGGTTTCTTCCTTACAGCATGTTCTAATAGCTTTTATCCAATAAAATTATAAACAAGGCCATTTCCATATGAGGCTATTTCATTTTGTCACTACACAAAGTACTCCCCATTTAGGAGAATAAAAGTTGCTAGAATAGAAGGCAATGTAATCTTTTCATACAGATAAAATAAAATCATAAACATAACATACTAAAAAAAGCAAGGGGAAAACAGACTCAAAACAAACAAGATCTACACATGAATGAAAGAAAAAAAAAAAACCACTCATGAAATTTTTATGAAATGGAGTAGAAATAGAAGAGGTAGCCTCTAGATCTCCTAGATTGTCAGGTACCCATTGCTGGACAGTTTTTACAACCCCTTCTGGTGTATTGCAAAGGTATCTCAGTGAAATATAGTTCCACATAATACCATTTCTCACCGAGTAAATAACATGCTAGCCCATTATTTTAGTGCTAAAGAATCAACAGGATGTGTTTGGAGTAAGTAGTATAACATGGGTCCAGAAGCAGCAGGTGAAATGCTATTTCCTCATTCAACCCACTGCACCTCATTTTCATAGCCTGGAATCTGGATAATTCTCCACCTTGCAGGAATCACCATAGACTACTTGTACATTTGATCTATTATCCAAACTTTCCCTCTCATCTGGTGCAAAACACCCACAGGTCCTTTCAGTAGATCATCTGCTGGCTGGAGGGAAGCCATGGCTATGATTAGGGAACTAATGTGGCTGCAGGCATTGAGGGAGATGCCAGTTACACAAATCCCTCCTTCAGAGAAGGATCACAGTAATCTTTAAGAAGCCCCATCTCAGACTAACAAAGGAAAAACGACAATTCCTTGATAAGCAAAGGAAGCACGATACACCTTTGGGAGTGCAGTAGGGAGAGGGGGAATGAGGAAAAAGTCCTCCAAAACTTCTGGATAACATCTCCCTGTGGTAGTCAGACACCAGGCACAGGACAGAAGACACCTATGAAGTCAAAGCATCTTGCAACCAAAAGATCGTGGTTTTCCACAGTTTCATTTCAATCACAGAGTGAGCAAGGGGGAGAGACAGGCATGCAGGCAGCTGTCAAGTTTCTAAGAAATAATGGAAAATAAGAGTTTTCCTTTTGTTTGTTTTCCTCATGACAAACAGATTAGGACATGAGTGCTCCTTCCTAATACAGCTCCAAATCAATGCTAGAATATAATCAGAGTTTATCTACTGCTATGCAAGATTTCTCTTCCAGCATATTCCAAGTGCTAGAAGACTCCTGACAGTTATTTTAGGTTATTCACACAATGCCAGCAGAAGCTTGCTTAGGTATTTGAAAGAGCTGATTTACAGCAATTATCCCAAATAACAAATGTCTCCCTAACCCTCCCCTTTTGCAAAGAGGCTGGTCATCTCTAATTACCAGTTGATCTACTTAATCAGAAAATCTGGATTAGTCCATACTGTTTCTCTTTATTAATCAGGAAGATCCGTTAGGAAAGGAACCTTCTCTGGTGGTTAAATCGCATGAGAAGAAATACTTACAATGGAGGTATTTGCCTGCTTGTCTTGCTTGGAGGCTTAGTTGCTCAAATAAGCTGAGGATTGCTCAACCAAGGAACTGCAGACACAAAACTTTTAAAACATATGATGTGCAGTAAGAAACACATCGGAGATGAGAAGGAGGTGCCTTAACATTTCTTCCTTCAGTACTCTTCTATCTCCTGTATAAAAAACAGTATGAGCCCTGCAGTATTAGGCAGCAGGTTCCAAAAACACTGTTTTCTGTTTTACGTTGTGAAGAACAGCAAGGAGAAATAAGACACTGGGAATACTACCCAACCCTGATCAACTGCCTCAACAACAGGGTCAAGGATAAATAAGGGAAGCTGACTCTTCAAATGCCTGAAGCTAGTGCCTTCTTCTCCAATTATGAATTTTTTTTTTTTCCTGGTTTTCATTTGAGAAAACAGAATCTCCTAGTTCATTTGAGAAACTACAGCTGTCATACCTTCCCGGCAGAAACCCTGCAGCTCCTATCACCATATGAGATTGACTCAATAGTCAAAGCTCTCCCACTTTCAAGCAAATAACAGTTGCCTTCAACTGGAGAAATGCATCTCTGGTGAGTTGAGGTCAACATGCCATATGTCTCAAATGACCACTTACATTCTGACGTACCAGGGACAAGATTACTGCAAAAGCAACTGGCTGTTAAACATCTAGACTGAGATACCTGAAAGGAACCAGATTTTTAGAAAGCACCCATCGCCCATTTGAGGGGGGAGCAGAAAAGGGAAGAAATTTTCCTTGTTATGCTTTAAAACAACCAACCTCCTGCCATTAACGAAAAGAAGGTTCTAAAAATTAGTAACTTTTTTAGTTTTTACTCATATTATGTTTAAACCTAAAGATACGGCAGCGGCTCTTATGCTGGCTTTAAGGAATGCTCACACTGACGTACAATAAAAGTTTAATTTCCACATCTCAAGTAGCATAAACCCTCTCTTCTGTAGGGGTAGATTTGTAGGTAACTGAGAATTCAGGTACCTGTTTCAATGTCAAACCTGCCAGCTGTGTCAGCAGGCCATTCACAGGTAACCTGTGACACACAAACACTGGAAGTTCCTGCACTTGAGCATTTATAGCACACAGTAAGTGTGTGTGTGTATATTTTTTTTTTTTTTTTTTTTTAAAACATTCATACCCTAACCTATAAGCCAATTTACCCCGAGACAATAAAGCTAATCCTCCGTTCCAGACAATGTAAGGAATTTAAAATATAAAATAACAACAACAAACACTTTAGGGTTATTAAATGGCATAAAAAAAAATCCAGAGAGGATCTTGGATGCAGTCCTTGGTCCCAGGAAAGCTTAGAGAAGCTCTCCTCCGATCTCAGTAGGGCCAGGTTTTCACTGCCATCATGAAATGGACAAATCACGTTTCAGCGTACTTTACTCAACTTATCAACTCACCTCGAGATTATCTCTAGCTTAAGAATGAGAAATTTAAACTTGAAAGGGTTTTTTAAAAATCTCACATGTTTATGTATAAATATATATAAAAGCACCCGAGAAGAGGAAACCAGAAAGAATGAAAAGTCACAGAAGAAGAAAGATGTGTTAACAACCAAAATAATACCATTTATCCATGTAGGGGACCAAGCAAGCACTTGCCATTGACCCAGAGGATTTTCTAAATCTGTGTCCAGCTGCAGTATCTAACAGGTCCTGTTCTTTAGAGGGATGCAAATACCCAAATTTCCTTTATTTCTGCTCTATGCTCTCCCCTCTGTCAAATCTTAAAGCAAGTCACTAGTAGGAGTAAATGTAATCTCGGACATTTACCCTTAACCAGCTGAATTTTTTTACACAGCCTTTAGCAAGAGACCCCTGACAGAAGTCATCTATTACTAAGCATTGCAAGTATAGCATCAGGCTCACAAAGCTGTCCACAGTATATGGGCATTTACTTTATCCTAGTTCAGTAATAATACAAAGCAGAAGCTAAGGTACCATTACTATATTGTTGCTTTTGCAGCCAAATTCCTTGTCTTCAGTTATTGCAGAAAATCATTTACGTTTTTATAGCCCTTGCTGGAGATGGTTGCGCTCAGTCTACTTAGAATCACAGAATATCTCGAGTTGGAAGGGACCCATAAGCATCATCAAGTCCAACTCCCTGTTCCTTGCAGGACTACCTAAAACTAAACCATATGACTAAAAGAATCGTCCAGACGCTCCTTGACATAGATCTACACTGAGCAATGCTCAGCGTATTAAAGGAACATTCTTTAGTTGGCACTGCCCTTAGTTCCAGGCATTGCTCCTTTGTGCAAGCTTCAAAATACCAAGAGCATTTCTCTGAGAGTATGGCAAACTTGGAGGTCATGGACAGAGAAGGGATATCTCATATAGATGGACATCAAGCTCTTACTGGTGTTAAAGATCAGAGCCTGCGTTTAGCACTAGAAGATGGGAGTAGTCTAGCTATGACGAAAGACTGCTGATGCAGTTTGCCACTGAATGCTTCCCCTTGCCAAATATTTCCTTAAGTTGCACTTGATGTCACATTTGCCATCTATTGTTTGCATGGCATGCAAATACACCTATACCTCAACAACCCACATGCCTTCTTACCAAGAGGTCTCTCATCTTGCTTTCAAGTGCAAGAAAGGGAACAGACTCATCATCTTTCCCAACACAAATGGAAAGAAAATAAATCACTGTAAAATTAAATCTCCAAGAGATTCCAGTGTAAACAATGCCTACAGAAATTCAGAGAAAGGTTTGGGTTTTTTTTGTGGAAGCAAGCACAAAAAGATTCCTCTTAATGGCGACTTAAATTTCATTGGAGGGGAATTTAGACATAACAAATGTGTCTAACACTCAGGAATGTTTGATTTATTAGAAGTACATCTGCCACAGGTTGCACAGGAAACAGAGAAATCACCCAGCACAGAATGAGCAGATAAAATATCGTCAGGGAACTTCCCTCATACTAGAGAGTAAAATACATCATGCAGAATTAAAAGGAAGACTTTACAGAAATGAATAGCTTCCCCTCCAAATTCCAGAGAAGATAAAGAAAACAGAGCTACTGTTTGCACAATTGTTGTGGGTTAACCCCGGTGGGCAGCGCAGCCCCACGCAGCCACCTGCTCACTCCCTGCAGTGGGATGGGGGAGAGAATGGGAAGGGCAAAAGTGAGAAAACTCATAGGTTGAGATGAAGACAGTTTAATAGGGAAAGCAAAAGCTGTATGCGCAAGCAAAGCAACATAGGAACTCATTCATTACTTCCCATCGGCAGGCAGGTGTTCAGCTGATTCCAGGAAAGCAGGGTTCCATCATGTGTCATGGTGACTTGGGAAGTCAAATGACATTACTCCAAATGTCCCCCCTTCCTCCTTCTTTACTCTAGCTTTTATTGCTCAGCATGACGTCACATGGTATGGGACATCCCTTTGGTCAGTGGGGTCAGCTGTCCCAGTTCTGTCCCCTCCTGACTTCTTGTGCACCCCCAGCCTGCTCGCTGGCAGGGCAGGGTGAGACACAGAGAAGTCTTGACGCTGTGCAAGCACTGTTCAGCACTAGCTAAAAAACCCCTGTGTTATCAACATTGTTTTGGTCACAAATCCAAAACATAGCACTATATGAGCTGCTATGAAGAAAATTAACTCCATCCCAGCCAAAACCAGTACAGCAATTTTAGTAAAATGGATCAAAACCTAATGATGCCCAGGCCAAGTGAAATTGCTGCAATGAAGTTGCATAACGAGTAGAGTAAAATTCTGTAGCTTTTACTGAAATATTTTATCCACATACTGCAGCAAAGCATTACACATTTAATGAGAAACAAAAATAAAACTGGAAAATAGTTTTTTAAACCTTGGGGTATGCAGCTTCCAGAAGGTGCATGGATCTGGACTAATTCTGACATTGTGTAGCTCTAAGTGTCCGTGCTGAAGTTAAAAAATACACAATAAAAAAGAACATTAGCTGAAGTCCTAGTTTATCCTACTTATTACAGCTCCATAGCCATAGAGCCAAGCTAGTAAAAACTTGGGAGGGTGAGGTGGGGAGTAGTTGAGCTTTCACTCAAAATGTTTTGTGGTACCAGCCATGGACGATAGGTTTTAAAATTCTGTCAAATTAATTCTAGTTCATACACAATTGACTTACTTGGTACCATGATATCAGAAAATGATGTGCAATGAGAGTAAGATCCTTTGGGAATGCAACACTAACAGGCAGAGGGAATTCAGGAAGTCAAGTGACCACTTACAGGGAAATACATCCACTTGTAAGAAAAAAGATGAGGCTTTTGACATTCTTTTAGAAGGCCTGCAGCAATAGCTGTATGCCAGCAACACTGAATACAGCAGAAAGAAATTATATATTTTCCAGAAACATCAGAGAAACAGGGTGCTGAACGCTGTTTACAGAAACCAGCTCAGTCTTGGAAGGATGCAGATAGCTGTTATACGAGAGACTGGGATCGGGGTTTAATCACAAGTAGCTGACAAGATATACAACAAACCTCTAGACTTGCTTGAATGTGTCTAAACTGAACCACATGGTCAAGTCAAAGAGGGAAGGAAAAAGCAGGGGGAGTCATCCAACATTTTGAGACTGCACCTCCACCTAGCAGAGTAAAGCAAACTTGCTCCATGAAAGCAGAACAGGAATGGAAAGACCCTGGCTCCATTTTGCCTGGCTTAAGTGGTGCAAATTACACCAAAGGTGCACCAGAGCTGTAGTCAGAAAAAGATGAATTCATGTCATTCACTGTGCACCAAGGAAAGCAAGAATGAGCAGCAGGAGGAAGGTGAAGCTGCTCAAAGGAGAGGACATGCAGCTATCACCCGAAGACTGTGGCCCTGCAAGGTAAGAAAGGTTCAAATGGTTTCCTGTTGGAAACATGACACTAGCTCTATTAATACATTTGTCTTTCTCACAACGCTTCAAACTACTGCTAGCCCAACAATGGAACTCACTCAATCCTAGGAAGAGAACCTCAGGACAGAAGGAGAAGGAACAGCTTCCTGAAAGGAGCCCTCACAGACAAACAAAAGACTCATGAATCGAAATAATTCTGTTCATAAAGATAAATGTGATCCTTAAACAAAGAAAGAAAGGAAAACCTCAGGATAGCCCTAAGTCAGCAAAATGACTGAAAGAAGGTCCCCAAGCTTTTAAGATTTCCACACTTCTGCTCTGCTTTCTACACTGGCCTATTTGCTTGTCCATTGCTGATCAAAACAAACTTCGCTTCCCTGAAAATATGCATAGAACACACATAATTTTTACTTTGGTCTTAACACTTTGATTATTTGCATCAGAAAGCATCTAAAGCAAGAAACTGAAGATTAACTAAAGCAGGCTTACAATTTTATGACTGCACGAATAAAGAGCTAATTAGGTAGAATTACACATCCCTTTTAAATGACTGCAACCAAACCTTTGTTCCTTTCTCAAACATTCATGCCACTGCTCAAGCAGGCTTAGAGAAGACTTTCAAACAAAAAAAAAACAAATTAAAAAACCCCCCAAAAACCCCACAAATCAAGAAAGCCACCTGGTCTAAGAACTGAAGCTCCATTTTGAAACACAAACTTTCAGAGGTCAGTCATTCCTGGAAGGTACAAGGTACTAAGAGTTACTACTGACTAGGCCACCCTCCCCAGGCACTTCAGACTAGAGCCATCGGGCTCTGATGGGCATTACAAACTGTGACTTCATTATCTTCTACACAGGCAAGATTGGGTTCGGACACCTATCTAAAATCGTGTATTTGGACACATCCACCAAGACAGTAGTGGTCCAACACAACTTCTTAAGTAATTCCAAAGATCATAGCTCGAATGCTCACTTTGCTAAGAATACATGGTCAGGTGCAGCTGATTTACTTTCCACACTTACGACCCCTCTGCTTGTTGATATGGGAACTTCAAGCAAGTCCAGAGCATTTTCACAGCCAACAGAGGAAAACAGACTTAACATCACACGTCCGGAGGGAAGCAACACAAAACATCTACCTGCACAAAACAAGTACACATTCCCAGAGAGGAACTTATACTTGATGCCAGTTGCAATCTATCCATATATTTAATATCCGTTATTAGTGATGGATATCTACTGTAGAGCTAATTTTTTTTATTTATTCAGAGCAACTGTTTAGAACCAGAGAGAAAGCAAGAGTAAATCAACACCGAAAGCCAAACTACAGAATAATGAACTATTCTTTTAACACAGATGCGATACTTACGGCTTCAGTGTATCAATAGTTATATGTTTAGAAAAAGTGTAAAAACCCAGTGTTTCGGAGTTTCAATGCATACAGACACAACCGACAGCACAGCAAATAGTGGCACAGCCTGTTCTTGAATTCATGTTTTCTTAATTACCTAGACCCATTGCCATTCAACACTCTTTGTAAAGAGCTACAGAGCTCTCATACCTGAACATTACCAATACATATATATTCTCCAATATCCAAGAGAGCTGAAATTGCCTAAAAGCCTCAGGGCTCTTCTGCACAAGAATACTTTCTAACAGAGGTATACAGTAACATTATATAATTATATTTGCACCAGTAAACTTCCCATGCGGACACAGATTTTGAGAACAGAATGCTTTTTCCTCTTGCAGACAAATCCCCAGTAGTATTTGTGTAATTCACTTAAAAGCCTAACGTCAAAGAAGCTGATATGCCCAAGTGATTCTGTACTTTTGCACTTTTGCCCAAGCCAATAGGGAACAAAATGGAGAGGTGGTCAAACACTGTTACATCTGTAGTTCCTGACACAACTTTACTACAAAGGACTTGTGCGGAGAACAAAAAGTCAGTTCCTTGCAACCAAGGAGTTAATTAATAAGAGGGGAAAGAGAAGCACATGGATGTTGGCATAAGGCAGACAGGATAACAAAAGATGTGGAGCTTGGGAAAGAAATAATCCATAAAACTGAACCAAAAGGCCACATTCTTATGCAAAACCAGACTTCCTGTTCCCATCCCACTTTTTTGCCCTCCTTTGACAGAACACCCTTGACAGATTGTCTGGTCTGACAATGGAAAGGTGAAAGCACAGTATAAGCAGTCACTCCTGCTTGCGCTATCTGCCAAAACACCAAAAGCAGGCTGACCTTCATTCCCATTGCCAGAAACATGAGGTCAATATGAACGTCTAAAAAGGTTGTCCTGAGCATTCAGCAATGCTTTTTTAAAAGCTGTGAAAGGGGAACTTTCCAAAGCTGGAAGGAGGAAAGAGAAAGGTCTTTCAGCAGCTGCAAGAACTACCTTATAAGCCTTTCAATTGCAGCAGGATGAGCTAATAAAGCTGGCCCTTAAACCCTGAAGTTCAGCGTTCAAATTCTGCTTCAAGTTCACAAATGAAAGGAATCTATTATGCTTACTTTAGTACTCAGAGGAATCAAGCCACATCAGAAAATGACTGTACTCTTTGACTAGACTTGTTGAGAACGCATCGGAGATAGGCAGCAGAGTGTCTTTTACGCTGTTGGCAGAACATTCTCCAAAACCTTGCCTCCTAGCGTCCTACCGCCGTATCAGTGTTAATTGCCTGCTTTTGTAAGATGCATTTTAAAAAGAGGCTTCCTGATCAATGATAAAACCAAGCTTTCAAAGTATACCACTAGACTCAATCAGCTGATGGATACGAAATATGCATCTAGTTATACTTTCCAATTAAAGCATCTACTTTAGCTATTATTCTCTAAACAGCTTTCTACCGATAATACACAAGCCTCTCCTACTTCTCAGTGACATGGAACAGCCACCTAGAACCTTATTTTCTCTAGCTGAATTATCTCAAGAAGCAAACTTTATAAGCCTCCTCACACAAAGCCTTGCCTCGCTTTTTAAAATTAAATATAATGTCCAAAAAACACAAACTAGACCCAGGAAGAAAAAATTCCCAATGCAATTTTCTCATAAATCCTTCCCACAGAGCAGCCCAAAGGGAAACAGAGGGATGATTAATCTTCAGAACCAGAAAAACTGTATTTTTCGTTTAAATCTTAATTTTGAATTTTTCTGTACAGATTATTTCATGATAAAATTAATTGAAGCAGGGGCAACTCACTGGGTTATCTCTAAAATAGTATATGGGCACGTGGACGTGGCCTTGAACAAATTTTTGGCACATCTGTGTGCAGAACATGTCTCAAGCATATTGCTAACTTTGAGATGCAACTGGAAGGCAACAATTCAGCCACCACTACTACATCATTGACCACTACTAGACAATGAATGGGAGGGAGCAGAAGTCTGTCCATGGTCCATTGTCCAAATGGAAAGATGTCCTACAATAGCTTACTTCTAATAAAATTCTTCTGCAACGGGCTCCACATACTACTTCATTCCTACAGAGAACTGGCAACACAAAATACAGTCCAAAGACACAAAATACAGTCAAAATTCTCTGATTTCTAATGCAAGGCATTTCTTTAGTTCTTAAAAACCACCATCTTTGGTAGCTTGGCAGGAGATTTGGGTGCAAAATTTCTCCCATCTTCATCAAGACAAGAGTGACATTTCAGCGCGTCAGGCAGTTCCTCTCAACTCGCTTCTTCAAGGCTCAACTTTTAAGTGGCAAACCCAAAGCAAGTCAACACTGTCACTGTAGAAAAGCCAAGCTCCTACCTGATTTGCATGTCCTGCCATCGTCTTCTAGCTGCACACCAGTGGGACAGGCACAGCTGTAGAAGGGGTCTCTTGGAGACAGCAGGCACAGATGGGAGCAACCACCGTTGTTTTCTTCACATGGAGTGTGAACTTCAAGAAACCAAACAGATTTATTTTCATTTTTCTAGAACCCCTAAAGCCCTCTTTTCTCCATGAGGAAGAAATTATAGGTCCCAAATGACTGGCACAAGTTTTAGTGCTAAAAGACAGAGGAACCACAAAATAAAGTGTTTGATTCCGCCCTCCCCAGCATCTTACTTCTAGGGGCACCTAAATTGAGATGCACGCAAAAGCTGATTTTGAAAGAGCTGACAGCTCAGCACATTCTCACTATACAGTTCTTTCACTGTTTCTAAAGCTGAACACAGCTGAGAGCTTTGGACATGAGTTACTTTGTGGATGCTGGGTCAGCTAAGCATCATGAAAATGGAAAACAGGGCTTGGAGGGTGGTGACGGTGGGGGGGTGACCAGTTCTATGAAAGAAGGCAAAACACTGCTGTAATGTAGGAATTGTACAAATTGTTGTGTAAATATCTCTTCCTACTGCAAAGCTTTCACAGCAAGACATATCCCTGAATCACCAGGAAATCCAGAGGAGATACATGTAAAGTCAGCAATTTTGAAAATGTAAAAAAAAAAAGAACTGGGGGGGACAGGATGGGGATGGACACGACAACTGCGCGCACCTCATTTACATGGGAAAAAAAAATGGCAGCAAGAGATGAAACTGTAACCATAAATAATCATGGAGAATATTACCAGCTATTAAAAAACAAAAATTGCAAGTTGTGCAAGATCTCTCCAAAATCAATCATAGTTTGAATAAGCATCTGAAGTGCTTTACTATAAAACCCCAAAATTTCCAGCTAATTTGGCTTGTGTTACTTCCACTGACAGTCACAAAGAGGAAAAAAAGGGAGAGGAAGGAATCCAAGCCTGATCTTAATGAAGTCAATAGCATCTGAGCTATTTTCAGCATATGCTATTTCCCTATGTGCCATATTTTCTTTGTGACTGACCCAGAAATACTATGACCCAAGGCTGGGACATTCCCTGAGCTAAAAGCAATGGCAAGAATTCAGCACAGACAAACTCTTATCTGGAGCTCTGAGATAAACCAGGGTGCTGTGCATACCCGACAACTTCAATGAAAACTTGCACATGCTCCATCACCAAGATGATCTCCAAACTCCTTTTGCTTACTTTCAAGCCTGTTTACTGACATCCTATAAACTTTACTGGAATAACAAATATTATCTTTAGGGAAGCAGACTTTACAGTTGGCATAAATAAAGAAGCCAATCCAAATGGCAAGTGTATCTCCCCTCGGCAAGAGATAATTCTTCCCATAGCTACTCAACTGTATACATTTCCACCCATTGCTTTTAAGTCCCATTCTCTCAATCCTAAAAAAAACCTAGACCAACTGCCACATGGAATCACACGCATATACAAAACATATACAGCCTCATTCAATTCTCAGTTCTCTACACTTGCCTTCCTTTGAAGTAGCGTCATACATAAAGAAAAAAGAGGCACGTATATGTTTTATATAAAAGCTCAGAAGCAAATCCCTTCCATACCGAAGCATTCATTTGTTACGTATTGAAGATAAACATGATCAAGTCTGGACTGCAAAAACTGCACTTTTAAGTACAACATGAACATTACATATTTTGTGGTAATTCTACTTATTTGGGGAAAAAAAAGTAATTATAAGCATTTTTTTCAGTTGTCTTTAAAATAATGGTGTTAAAAAGATGCCAGGTGAGTCTTTATCATTCTCATTCCGATATTCCAAATCAAAAGATGTCACTGAAGTAGTGCACTGGATTTTGGATTTTGTTACCAACTGGATGATGAGTGAGCTCACACCAATCCAGGCTGGAATTTTCCAAGAAAGGTACAGGATTCGCATACTTATACCTTTAGCGACCAATCCCCCGACAAGTGTTCAAAACCTTACAACTTCACACTAACCATTTTTATGATTAAATGTTTTTCCTAATAGATAAGTAACAGTCACGCAAAAAGTTTCAGGGAAAGGTAAAACATACAGTATGGCTGCCGGTCTGGACTTAAGACCTGGATGTCCATCGGCGAATATAGGGCAGACAATATTTCTCTCCTTTTCTCTCCTGTCCTTTTGTTACAGGCATGAATGGAGCGTGTTTGCCAGTCCGTCCAATACAAAGTGTCCCCAGACAACGTCAGCGCAAAGGGATGAGTAAGACTACCTTCAACAACTTTTTGCCTAGATGAAAGAAAGAGCAAGGATTAAAAACGCATTGCTTCCACTTGTTACCACGCAGAAAAAAATCTGGCTTTGTAAAAACTCAGATAGGAATTGTCTTCTTTTAACAAATTCACTGGACCAAGAGATTCACCGGATGATAAAAGTGATAATCAGACTGAAAAATGTAAAACAAGACTTTGCCCCTTCATAGCAATAAGGACACAAATATACTGGGTTTGATAGTGACACAGTATCTGATTCCGCTCCACACTGACCTCTGAAAGGTCACACTGAAGTTCTTTAACAGGGCTGTGCAGATACCCAAACACAACTGCCTTTTGGAGGAAACACAGGTCTGAAGAGTGCTCCTCCAATTAAAGCATTACTTTTTTTGTCCCCCTGTGCAATACATGACATCTTTGCCCAGGATTTCAGTTGCACTCAGTCCTTTCTTGTAGCAGGAAAAGGAAGAAACAACCCAAGAGTCTCTTTAAATTACCCCTTTTAACTTGGTCAGCAGCAGAAACAAATTTTTTTGAAATTAGCTTTTTAAATGTAGAGCAAGGGTCACTTATATTTTTTCTAAGACTAAATATTTATTATCAATATAAATCAGAAACATTTCAGATGTTTTTTAATGACTTCATTCAGCCACACTTCTGTTCTGGGGATGCATTTATTTTCACATTGGTTATTAGCTGGACTGAAAGCCACAAAACACATGACATTTCTAACATATTTTCTAAACTCATAGGATCCCCAAATTTATACATATTGCAATAAATTTGTGTAATTTATATTCGGTAGTTTTGGAGATATTTTCTAAGTCAGTGAAAACATATTTGACAAGTCCTCAGTCAAACCAATATCAACTCAATCTTCACAAATTCATGCATTTTACATATGCACAGACACAAAGGCATACACACACCTTCCAAACCAGTGTTCTGACACAGCAAACCAGTATTCAAAATTTTTCATCATACAACTTTGAGAAAGCTGAAGTCTCAGCATCATCCTGAAGGAAAGCGAGAAACATATTTTTCTTATACCTATATTCAGATTTGCATTTAAATTGTTTCCATTGAAGAGATTAAAGAAAAAAACAAAAACACCTAACATTTGAGAAGGAAAGGATTCTGTTTCATTTTGAGCGACATAGGTACCATTTGCACTTCCCAGGGTGAGGGGGGAATATAAAAGACCCCCCAAAATTCTTCATATGTATTCAGACATGGACAAGTTTAGAACAGGCTGACACATGCAAACAGGTATTTGCATATACATGTACAAAGCAGGTAATGTGCAAAAAAGAAAACAATATAATTATTATTCATTCTGTTCTAGAGATAAAATTGAAACTGCTCTAAAATTTCTGTCCTTCAAATTATCACTACTTCTCTCACCATAAAACACGATAGAATAAATAGAAATCCTGATTTCACTTTCTCTTTCCACTCTAACTTTTGCTGTTGCTTCTTTACTAGTAACAGCAGTGGCTGTATTCTAGTATCGTAGCAGCTGTTTTCCACTATATATTGCCCTTATTTCCATCATTCTTAGATATCAAGTCTCTTCTTCTACTGTAATTACATCCCCTGAAACAGTTCCAGATGATGTGCTTGCAAACTGAAGCTTGCTAAGATGTAACAGCCAGATTGCTCCAGCAACGTTAATCCACCATGCAGAATGCATATTTCCTTTTTATTTGAATTCTGAAGTGATTCTTGGACAGGAGGGGTAGAAGCATTTGAAACACCATAAGATTTCTTTATCAACAAGTCTGGGTGAAATTTATATTCTCTATATTTAAGGAATAGATGCAACCTCCAAAGTCACCATCTAGTTTGAACCATTATTGAAGTTTAACTTGACACCAGAACCTAAGAGTCCCAACTTCACAGACTTCTGTTTCAACATTGATCAGTGGAAGGGAAAAAAGAATAAAAAATTAAGATCAATATTTGTGGCATTTTATTAATATGCATAACATTTTAAGAAGGAATTTTTATCATATGGTAACAATATAAAATATACATAGCTAGATGACATCAAGCTATTATATTGGACAACGCCTAAAAGTCCACATACAGTTAGACACAAGGAATTTCCACAATGCATCCTGCATAGGAATACCCTGACATCAAGTGTGCATTTGCACCCTCCAGCAGTTGAGTAAAATATGTGAGTAGTGTACACCAGTATGCCAATTTTTTTTTTTTTATGCAAAATACATTAATTTTTCCTAAAATACTGTTTCATTTATGGTTCAACAGAAAACTGCTTGGGTGGTGGTGGACATGCACTAACCTATCACAGAGTAATTTGGACAGATTGCTGGAATTAGTGTATTCAAAGGCTTGTTCCCTTTCAGGTGGCCTTCCTCTACCTTAAAATGAGCAAAATAAATTTTACTTACCAATTACAACTTTAAGTTTTTACACATACATGCAAGTAAAGTTTATACAATTTGTATGTGCGTGATAACTGCAGAATCAGGCTGGAAACCTTAACCTCTGCCACTTGCCCCCAAATTAGAGAAATATATTAATGTTATAGTGTATGAAAATCTCTCTTAGATTTTTAATTTTGAGAGAGCATTTTCCTTCTGTCTACGAACCTGCACCCAGCCTTCGAGCTACCACTCCCTTCCGTAAAGGCCTTTTCCCTTGCCTATACTTCTGATTGTCAGTCACTACTTGTTAGTTACTACAATGCCACCATTATCTAGCTCTTACATAGTGCTCTCAAAGGAACTTCAGAGCGTTTTATAAAGGATGTCAATATTGTTATTCCTCTTTTAGGAGTGTGAAAATCAGACACAGAATGCACCTTGGTAAAAAAATTGAAAAACACCATGGAAACCGCAGTGTTTTTTTGGGGGGAGGCATATTGTTCTATTACTCAGTTATGCCTAAAATAAAACTCCTCCAAGCAAAATGATTTCATAACACAGACATTTAAAATGTTATGAAATAATGAAAATGAAAATGTCATTTTAAACTATCTGAAGACCAAAGCCAGACCAGAATGCAGAGACTTGCCTCCTCAGCAGGATGTTTCACTGGCAGATGATACTCACCCTTCAGATGACACACAACCTGCCCATTGAACACTGCATAGAATTGAAGGTGCAATCTCAAACGTCTAGGTCTGCCCTGTCTGAAGCGTCAGCTCTCTTTGTCTACAAAAGCCAAAACTCAACAGCACACTTGGACAGGAGCCACCAACCAAAACTTCCATACTGTGCTTTCTATCAAGCTTTAGGAAAATCTGGTTCCTGCTCGCTCGCAGTCTGAAGTAAGCTGAATTTGGTTAATTTATAGGCTTGCCACAAACGACATCTTTGGATGCGACAAGTGTGTCTCAATGTATATTTCCTGCCAAAAAAAAATACAGTAATAATACTGTAAAATCCCAGTCACTAGTTAAATGTTAGGTTGCCTAGGGCCAAGGATAAGCATCTCCAACTATCTTCAAGACAAATATGAGCCTAAAACTGAAAAATCCTGCTGTACAAGAAGGCTATATCAACAGCCCATAGTGAAATACTGATACATACAGTCTTACTTTTAAAACCAGTTTTATAGGATGTGAGGCTATTTTACTTTTTGCAAGGCTATTAACAATTGCATTTAAAAAGAACAATAAGGTATTGGCATTATTCTAGATTACTGAAAAAAAAAACCCTCAGTATAAAACAAATGCAGGAGGTGAGAAATAACTTATTATATTATATTATAACCATAACTTATTATATTGTTATATTATATTATAACGATATTATTGACTAAAGGAAACTTACCTAAAGGAACCATCCAGATTTGCCCTATGAATGAAACTCAGTTTTGCATCAGCCCAGTACAGTTTCTGCTCATCAAGATCTATCGTGAGTCCATTTGGCCAATAAATATCTGAATCGACAATTATTTTTCGCGTGCTGCTGTCCATTCCTGCCCGTTCTATTCTGGGTGTTTCACCCCAGTCAGTCCAATACATGTATCTGAAAAAGAAAGTAGAGATGCTCACAAATTAAATCACAATACACACTGGTTAGCTTCAGGAACAGAAGGGATAGCAACTCTTTGCAAAGCCCCTAGGTGTATATACATAGAGTGGTGTATATACACAAATGTATATTGCCAAAACTTTAACATACTTGCTAACTTATTAACAGTTCCAGAGGGTGCAAAAAAAGTCCTTCATGAGAGCATCTCTCACTAGCATTGCCTCTGCATAATGTATTACCTTTCTCTGTCAATGTTGGGCAGCATCTGATTATCATAAGCATTTACAACTGAGTATCATCCTTGTGTGGCCAGTTATTACAAGTTAATATCCTAAATCATATTCTGAAGCAACTAATTACTTATCCAAGCAGGCAATAACCGTAGCTGAACTTCCTTTTGCAAGTCTGTACACAGAAAAGAACAAAATCAAGTGCCCTGAAATTCGTATCTGTCAATAAATAAATCATGAATCCGTGCAGATTTAGAATGACATTAGATTAAATTTTGGGATGCTTTTTTTTCCCTCCCATCCATGTCCCAGTTTCCCTGTCACTCCACCTATGGGCAACTTAAGTTGCCTGAACTGAGACATTAACAACACTTACGAATTGGAAAGGACCAGATCAAAATGTGGCAAATCACACATCTGCATGAAAAGTTGAGACTGTACAGTTAGGAGAGAAACTGTCTGATCAGAAGAGGACAGGCAGTTCCCAGCTGGCAAACATTACCCAGCGTAATATATCCAGGTTGCAAATTCGGCATGCCAGGGGTGCAAACACAACACAGCCAACCCCTTGCACAGCTACCTCAGGCCAGTCAGGGAAAGAATATTGCTTTCCCAATGCCAACACAGCCATTTCTGGCATGGTCGGCTTCAGGAAGCCTTTGACCTGAGCGAGCCCTCAGACAAAACTAAGCGTCTGTGCACTGGACTCTCCAGCACTCCGGGTTCATCGCGCTATATTAGATCGCCGGATGGGCACCAGCTGGGTAGGTGCACTGAGCTACACCTAAGCTAAGTCCTGCTACCACTGGAGCTGCAGAAAAGCATGGTAAAGAGGCATCTATTCCATCTTGCAGAGCGCATGCTTAGCCAGACTTTTCACAAGCCGGATTATCCCAGACCCTCAGATCCCCTGAAGAAGACAGCACTGGCTAGGCACCACAGAGGAAGTAAACAAACGTGCATTGTGAAGACACTCGGAGGAAAAAAGCTTCATGGTTGCTTTTATGAAAGAGAATGCCGTCCACTTTGGGAATGAAGGAGGGACTACATTTGTAATTGCTGTCATGTTCCTCAGCGGGATTTCTCCCCTTTGCAACAAAAGATGCTCCTGTAAACCGCAGTAGCTCTGTAGCTGCTTCATGTGCAGCTGGGGCCATCATTTCAGCCAAGCAGGACAGGCAGCTGTACAGTTATTCCCAGCATGTCCCTCACAACTCAGTTAGGCTTAAAATGCTCTGATCTCCACGTACATACTGCACCCCGTTTCAGCTGTACCTCCAGTTCCAGCGCAGTCACAGCACCTAGTTAGTCCATTCTGATCATAGCAGCATATATCATCATTAGCATGTTTATCCCACTGAAGAGGGGAATATAGATAAAAATACAGATAGATAGACAGAGAGACAGACAGAAATGACTCACTTGTATCACAGTACACATACTGTGGGAGGGTAAAACAAGGAGTTTTCTAATTGAAATGCTAAAGCTTCCATGCAGATGAGTCCTCAGGCTTCTGAGACAGCTCACCTCAGCGTGGCTGCAGCGGACTCGTGTCCCCAGGTGCCTTCCCCAAAACACCTCAGGCCCAGCAGCCAGGATAGACTGACTGCTCCTGAAGAAGTGACAACAGTAGCTGAGCTGCCCCAGTTCACAGGACAAGCTACGAATGTAAATTGCCACTCATTTTGGTTTTCCTTAACAAGTCAGGCTGTAATTTGTGGCAGCTCAAACTGTGTGGGGAAGCAGCTATTGACAAACAATGGAAGCCAGAGAAAAGCAGACATAAAAGAAACTGTCTGTGCAACCAGCTGGTGAATCAGACCGTGAAACTGATCCGGCCAAATACTCATTTTTGGTCAGGTTAAATCAGTTCTCTGATCGGGCTTACCTGCACTAGCTTGAAGTATTCAAAGGACACCTTGAGCCACCTCTACAGGAATGAAGATGGACAAAAGATGGACTGTTGAATTAAGAAAAACCTGGCTATTAAAGGTGACTTTGGGCTATATCGTATGGCTATGACCGTCCCACACTTATTCATATATAGAAATGTATAAATGAAGACTAAAAAGGAGCTTAGACCAAAATCAGAAATCCCATGACAGTTATTTAAAAGGAAAAACAAAGGAGACAAAACCAGCTAAGTCCAATTAAACCTTAAAAGCAGGTTAACATAAAAAGGATAAAAAACATCCCCCAAACTACCCTTGAGCAAAATTCCTCTCCTCAAGACTCCCATTGAAACTGCAGCCTGCCCTGAAGCTCAATCCATTCAGATGAAGAAAAGGAAAAAAAAAAGTCTGTAAGCCAAAGGGCCCTCATGGCTTTTCTATATTAAAGGAGCTCCAGCTCAAGAGCCTCTCCCCCCAAAAAACCCTGTTGCCTAATTTCATAGGTGATGTGTGTTTATCCTTGGCCACACAGAGACTGCCTGACAAACACAGTACTTTCAACTTCACACATTAATTTGCCACAGGAAAATTACATCCCTACATTTTAGCTTGTTAACAGGTATCAAACTCAATCTGCATCAATGCCCGTGCCATTCAAAGGTCTATTAGCAGTATTAGCAAAGCAACTGTACTGCAAAGGAAGGCTAGCAGGATGAAGATGCATTTAGACAACATGTAGAACAATCTGAATGCAGGCAGCGTTCTTTCAAAGCACTTCTCTCCCAGTTGGACTTTTTTAACGCAACATATAAAAGATTATTATTACCCTGTCACCACCTCGTCCTGATTGTAGGCTGTCTCTGCAATCCCGTAAGTATCATAAAGCTGACCTTCGTGGTGAACTTTTCAGAATATATTGAGTCTCTGCAGTAATCAAGCACCTACTGAAGTAATGGTTTTCTTCCCCCCACGTGCTACAAAGCACCCCCATGGTCCATCACAGGAAAGCATGCCAAGCAATCGAATGGCAAAAGCAATTCTTGTCTCCATTTAACCTCCTCCCCTTTTCCAACAGGTTTCCACCATTTCGGCAGGCAGCAGGTGCTCAACTGCGATGAATTACAGGAAATCAGCTCTGGTTTAGGGATCTCTTAACACATCAAGACCCTGAACCTGGAGTTTGGATATCACTGTAAGAAGAGATCAGCTCTTCCTGCAGCAGGAGTGAGAGTCTCTGGTCTACGTAAGCCTATTTAAAACCATGCCGCTGCCAAATGGAGCGGTCTCTTCCCTGGTTCCTACCCCTGGTGCCGACATTAGCAAGAAAAAAACCCAAAAACTTTCAGTTACCTTACAAATGATCAGTCTGACCAATGGTCCCACAGCAGTGGTGCTTAAACAGAAGGAACAAATAAAGGCAGTGGCCACACAGCTGAAGCCACCTATGAAACTTCCCCAGAGAAAGAGGCATCACCCTCCAACTCCCTCTAGATAAGTCAGTCACAAATTAGGGCCTTGGACTCTACAACTAGCTAGGGCAGTCCTCTTCATTCCTCTTCTCCCACTGTAACATCTAGGCTGTTTTGACATTTTTTGGTCAACACAAGGCACAACACAGCATTGGACATCAGACTCTAATAGACCATAAAATGTCATGTTTTAAATGCATGCCTGTGTGAGATTTTCAAGAATGCATGAAGCATCAACCTTTTTTTACCGTCCTCCATTTTGAGTGACAAAGCTAGTTCAAACCAAATTAAGTACAAAAAGTGTCCTGGCTGATACACCTTACACTGAGATTCAGCTGAAGACAGAATTTTTTTGGGTAAGTTATAAATCCGAGAGAAAAAAATAATCCATGGTTATTATGGAAAGAATGACACAAGCTTAGCTAAAGCAGCACTGCAAACTTAACTGGAACAGTAACACCACAAGATAAAATTTCTGGGGAGGGGGGAAAAAGGCTTCCTTGATGTGAACAGTTATCAAGAGAAAGACAAAGGCTTTACACCTACCCTTGAAATAACCCATGGATCTGTTTAAGAAAATGAGCCTTCTGTCAAAACTACTGAAATCTGCTTGCATTAGTTGGGTTCGTCAGAGAAAAAGCCATACTGGAAAAACAGTGGAGAAATTAAGTATTTTAGTAATGTCCAGTAGTAGTCCAATTTCGTCTTACACTTTGCATCTTCCAAATGCCCCTGGATCAATTCTTACACAGGTATTTTTGGTGGAGGCTTTATGGGTGGGGTGAGAACGGGGCAAAAAGCTTGAAGTAGCTTCTCAGAGAAAAAAAATCAGTCTGTGCACAGTAACAGCTGGGTAAAAAACCGGCTGGATGGCCGA
>NW_009207090.1:18299-22760 GCF_000690835.1 Fulmarus glacialis | reverse complement strand
CGCCAAAGGGACTGAGAAGAACACATTAGTGATATTAGCGAACCAGGACAGTTGCTTCCTTTTTTTTGATTCATCGTGCTTTGTCGCATTATATTAGTTGACAGATTTGGAACAGCATGGCTACAAATGGTGAAAAGCACACAGAGGGATGGCATGACATCAGTGTCATTATTCTCCCACAGTTTCTCAATCTTTCCTCAGTTTATTTACATGAGCTCCAAAGAGCACTAGGAGAGAATCAATAATTAGGAAAATTTGCAGGGGAATGAAGTCCAATTGGATTAAGGAGAGCAACTAATAGCTGAAAACACTTATGCCCATATAGGTTTTACATTTGATCAAATATTTATCCATCAGATAGAACATTTTTACAAACTAGTAATATCTGTCAACATAGAAGACAACAGTGTATGCATCTGAACTTCAGTAGGACCAGCCATGTAAGTAAAACCTGCTTCACAGAATGAAAACTAGCAAAAATTCCCCTTTCAGACAAAATTGAAGTTACAGGCATTTTACCTGCAGAGTAGAAGGAGGCAGAGATAGTAGAAACAGTGAAACAGATCCTTTGTAAAGTACAAGATTACTAATAAACTATTGATTATGCACCTAAAACGCAATGCAATTTCTCTGAAGCAAAGCAACTGGTGATCAGGTGCTCCACCTCATGCGAGGCTCCAGGGCTGAGACAGGGTGAACGCTGCCACTGCATTTTCTGTGCATGGAGCAGTAAGATTTAACATTGTTAAAGCAATTAAAGGTGCCGAAAGGAAAAGTAGATTTTGTCCACTTTTGTTCAACATACTATAAAAAGCAGAACTTAAAAATCTGGATTCCCTTTTCTCCTGCCCAAAGGGTGTTTATTTCCTGACATTTCTAATATCAAAAATTCCATATCTTAATTTACCCAGTTCTGCTGAAAGACTTAATTTTAAAATAAGTCTTCTTGCACATACTACGGAGAAGCAAAGATAGGATGTCCAATGCAAAAACAATTAAAGAAACATTCTCCAGAGCATAACTTTGTTAGACAGAATTGCAAAAGAATGAAGCAAGGAAGAAATTAAGTCAATTTCTTGATAACATTCTCCTTGCTCCCAAAGAGTTTGTAGTGACTTTGTATCTTGACAATTCAGATAGATATGAAAACATGTTCACTATCACAAAACAGCCAACTCTTCCCTGAGGGGTGGAAGAGCAGGAGGAATTAGCTCCATGAAGATAAGGCATATCATTATTAAACAAGATGAGCAGAAAATTGAATGGAGCCATGAAGAAGCACCCTGTGGACTCCAAATACAGAAAATGCAGATGAAAGAAGATTGGCAAAGCCCCAGAGGAAATCAGCAGCCTTCTGGAATACATTTCGAATATACTTCAGTCCTTTCCAATTAGATTCCAAAAAAAAGGCCATTTTTTCCCTTACCATTTTAGAGTCTAGATTCTCAGCATCCTGAGGATGGTAGACAGTCATTAGGGCTTCTGTACTGACAGTTTTGCTGTTATCTCTCTGACCCATCTTTGACGGTCCCACATCAAAATCCTTTGGACTGTCAGAGGCAGAACTAGCTGCAACCTTGAAAAAAAATTTAACAGTGGTAGTTATAAATGCCAAACAATTCTTCAAGAAGCAGCTCTGATACCAGAAATCATTTTGCTTCTAGACCATCATTGTTTATGATATTAAGTTACAGGTACCAGATACAGACTTCCAAAATAAATGAAAAACAGCAATCCTTGCTCTGCACAACTGGGCTTTCAGGAGGCTGCACTTGAAAAAACATGCATCTCTAAAGCCAAAAACTTAATTATGAAAGGGCAAATATTCATAATGAGAACTGTAATAGATAGGGAGGCCTGACCATCCATCACTACCAAAGTCAAAAGAAAAACATTAAATTAAATGGAGCCAAATACTGAACTATACAGAAATGCTGAAAGCATTTAAAAACCAGCATTAGAACCTGGATTGTTTTTCAAAATCTGATGGAAAACAAAGTAAAAGAACCCAAAACAGAATGCATTCACAGCAGCACCATTGTTTAACACATTCTCATTCATATGGGCACAGAGTTATTTATTTTTCCACACCTTGAAACCAGAGGTACATGACTTAGCATGGTATGTCAATATAATGCTGATATAACCCAAAATAAGGTAATCTAAAAGGGAGTGCCGTTGAGCAGCAGATCTTACCACTCAGGTCTCCCAGGGCTGTGCTGTACCCTTATCAGCTGAGCATTTCTGCTGATATCAAACTATCTTGCTTTTATTACTCACATTTTTGCCTTTTAACCCTGAAGAAACAAAATCTCAAGGTAGAGATTTTGCTGATACACTGATTATTTTCTACCAAAAAGCATTTATTTGTAAGTTTCTCCACTCTTACAACTGTCACTTTAGAGGCTACTCCAGCTGAATATATTTAATTTTTTTTCAGGGGAAAATCTTCAGGATAGAGATACAGCAACTATAATAAGTAATGCTTGTTTTGTCACCACTTTCTTATTTCTCATGCATGAAACTACACATACAGATTTCTCCACATCTAGAAACAACCTTACAATCATTCCGTCAACTTCCTGAGTCAAATAGTCAGCTGGCAAAAACCAACACAGCTACACATAATTTTACATCAGACTGGTGGACTTTTGTTTTAATGTGAACGGTAAAGGCAAGAGATGGGAACATGATTTTCTTTAAAGAGAAAAAAAAAAAGATTTAGGCAACTTGAAATCTAGAGGCACAGCAGACATTGTTACCCATCTTGAGTCTAGATTCAGGCTTAAATATAGATGTATTGCATTACACAGCAAAACACTGACAACAATACGTAAACTTTTAGTAAGACTACACAACCTTATTCCTAGGAACAGGTACTAAGAAATTAGAATTGGCAGAGCAGTTACCTCTGTACTTATGATGTGTTGTGGACTTGAAGTTGAATTGCATTTCATTCTGAGCTTTGCCACAAGCTGTTCGAAATCTCTAACCTCCGTGAAACGAAAAGCTGTTTTTCCTTTGGTACTAATGCTGACTCCTCTGTTGGCTGGATCTGCCTTATCCACCCCTGTGACCTATGGAAGCAACGATACATAAATTAGGCAAGAAATTTTACCAGCTTGCTTCTAAAAGAGAAAACCTCTTAAAAATACATGTGTACATGAAACAGCAGTATGAAACACCACACAACCAGAATTAATAACGCAAGTAACAAACTCACTACTTTTAAAGCCCAGTGGTCTGGAGCTATTTTAGCACAAGGTAGTAAGTATTATGCAATAAACTTTTGACACAGTACCAAAAATCTTCGAAAAGGTTTTCCCAGCTGTGAGTGCTAAGCTTATTCGAAAATCTTGCCTCCTTCTACCTGCTGAAGCTGTTACTTTTTTTCCTTACCATCTGAAAGCAGACAAAACATGGCTTTTGCAAGTAATCTAATGAAACAAGTTTCACAAGAATGCATTTCCGCTGAGAATACAAAGACAGCTGTCATAACACATGACAGCTGGAGCTGATTTTAATTGTCGTGATGGAACAGTTACAGATTACAGCAGTTAATACACTTTAATAATGCAAGTACAAGTGAGACAACCATGAACAGCTAAACTGACTGCCATTGCTGATGCTTTTACATTGTTATAGGTAAAGAATGAAAGACCACTGAAATAAAGTAACTCTGCAGTACTGTAGAACAAATAGTGAGGGCCTGACAATCCACAAGAATAAATTTAGAATCAGCTCTTTAACATAGCCTCTTCTTGTTTTTCACAGGTTATGGAAGTCTCTATTGTTTGCAGGACTATTTACAGACAATCAAATAAATTGCTTTATCTGGGCAGGGAACACAACGTGTATTGCTGAAATTAGCTCAGCTCACCCCCCTTATGTCAGGCAGTATGTACAGAGAGAGTATGTAGAGCAACTACAGAACCTGGCTAATTTTTAGGCTATTGTAAAATATGTCTGGTGCTGATGAAAAGCTTTTAACGCTAGAAGACTGAAATGTGGCAATGTCCCAGATCACAGGAAGTCAAGAGAGGAATGGAGAAGGTTTTTTTTTTTCCCAGAAGTTATTCCACAGTCTAGCTATAGTATTCTACAGAAATATGAATGCTGTGACCTTTACAATATGGTCCTTATTCAGTCTGTTGAGACTATCAGCTGTAATGGCATTGATACTTGTTCACTGATTGTGAACAATCCACTGTTCAATGGATTCCCCTATAGACTTTTGAACAGACAGCACTGCTCAACCGCTGCAAAAAGAATTGTACTACTGAGCTAAGAAAGAAAAACGGCAGAGCAATTACTAATCTTCGAGATACTCTACCCTCTTCAATTCTTTACTTTTTATCCTGAGAATCCCTCATTAACTCAACTTCAAGAATTAAGAATAAGCTTTTTAATTTAAAAAAAAGAAGTATTAAAAGATTTGGATTCTGTACCTAGCTATAGAAA
>NW_009207090.1:5921-18268 GCF_000690835.1 Fulmarus glacialis | reverse complement strand
AGAGGACACAGTGAACGACGTTGAAACATGAAAGCAATTCTATAAACCTACAAACAGAATTCCTACATGCAGTATCCAAGGTAGGGGGAAAGGTATGACACCATGTAAAGTAAGCAGACTCTAACGAAAATCTGCTAAACTGGCACTAAACTACACAAGTGCAAAACTTCTGGTATAACTGGCTCTGACTTGTAGTTTGCATTACCTCTCTTAATGGAATGATTACACTGCACAGGCTGCCATCCTGGCTAGCAAAGCAGATGTAGTTTTCTGAAATGCACATTTTCCCATGGGTGTTGTAATGACTGAAAGGAACCCATAAGAAGCACTCATGAACTTCCTTCACGGTCTCTTCTTTGGGTAGCCTGAAGAATGCACTAAACCGCTCACTGTAGGCACGGCTCTCTAGGCCTCTAGATTAAAAACAAAAGAAAAAACAGGGTACGAGAGAGAAAAGAAAAATTAAATAAGTTTAAAATGTCTTTACAAATACAAAAGTTAAAAATACCTTGTGAAAAGACCATAAAATATCATGTTCTCCCATAATCCATGGGGTCGATCTGGAGGGCTCAATGTTTTGCTTGAAGAGGCAACAAAGGGCAGGACAACACCTATTTATATACACCCACTTAACAAAATACTTAAATGCTTCACTAAACAGGAATAGATTGAAGCATGTTCTTACACAGTAAAGCACTTCGCTGAATCAGGGCCTACAGACAGTGCAGAAAAACATACTAATAGCCTAATCTGCCCCGTTTCCCCACCCATCAGAATAGTCCATTCAAACCTAAAACAAGTTTTGGCTTGACAGAGGGTTAATTAGCTAGAAATGTAGCACATGTTGTAAACATCTGCCATAGGCTAATTCTTCACAGGTAACTGCATCCAGAAACAATGTTTTGGTTGTAGAGCAACATCCCTCTCCAGCATTGCTACCAAACTGAGGTATCAATTACCCAGGAAATACAACCTAAAACAGGTTTTATTATCAGTGTACTATAAAACTAAATGGCTTTTTTTTTCTTAAATCATAGGTGCATGGAGCTTTAAGTAGGAAAAATTATTAGAAAAATGCTTTATCTAATTTCTGATTTGCAGATAGGTAACATTTTCGAACAAAGATTTAGTCCCTTTATGTGAATTTAAATTACCTAACAACAGACTTGCTTTTCCTGGTTACTTTTCAGTAAATAGCTGTGGTCCACAGATCAAAACCTGAACATCTGAGTGAGAATTTGGACAGCTCTCTGAGGAAAAGGCAACATTTGCTTCAACAGAAACCAGAACTGAAGAGAAACTATAAAATTATTACAAGGAATAATCACACACCTTCCTTGAGAAGGAAGGACCTAACCATCAGGTTACTTACATACACATCTTTCCCACCGCCTAAAATACTGTCGTAAATAAGGAAAGCCAAGCACCCATCTGCAACTCATTGATTTTATCACTCATCTCCAGTGGCAGAAAAGCCATGCAGTTATTATTTACACATATTTATTAAATGATTTATTCTCCACCTTATCCTTCCTCATCAGGTCTCTTTGGAGACACTGCAGCTTCATTCTTAATTTTCTAATCCTAAATGCTGCTAGAACGCCTTTTAAAATTTCGAACTACTATCAACCCTATAGCTGAAGACCAGCTCTGAAGGTTTGATCATTTCCAGCCTTCATATAGATTTTGATACTGCAAAGTAACAATAAATTACAATGCCTTGCATTGCTTTGATCACAAATTTTAATGAGACACTTGTTTAAGAGAACACCAGCTTTCCTGACATTTACATGTCTCCTTTTCCCTCTGCCTAAAAAAGTACTGGGCCCAGAGCAGACAGACTCTAAGTAATATATTACCTCTTGGTGATCTGCAGGGGGTCATGAAGGACTAGGTCATTTTCAAATGTCTCCTTGTCAAAAAGTCTCCTAACAGCATAGTTTGCCAGCTGCTCCATGAGAAGGAACGTTTCACTAATGTGCAAAAACATGGAAAAATAGTGTTCTTCCCCATGGGAGCACACATGAATGCTCTCTGTCAGAATCACATTGGAAGTCTTCTCAAGTTTTGATATTTCATCCCAGGAGATAATAAGTTTTACTGAAAATACAAATATGAACAGATGCAAGTAACTTCTCGTTAGCTGCTACCCTCATATTAAAAAAAGAAAAGTAGTAGTCAACAGCACTAATAAAATATAATTAAGCAATATAGTTGAATGATAACACACTTGGAAAGGGCTACAAACTCACAAGCACAAAAAACACTCTCTTCACAATTCCTATAAAATAATTCCATTAGAAAGAATTTTATAGAAAGAAAAATATTAAAGACACACCATGTATGAAAATACAAGCTTTCATCACCTTTTCTTTTCTGTCATGTGAAACTGAAAATTGCAAACAAACATCACCATATAAGCTTTAACAGTTTACCAATAGGGCTTCTTAAAGTAAATCGATCACGTATTGGCATTTAGAGGAACTGTGCCCATTAGCTATGACATTTCCCAATACAAATGAAAACTACCTTAGAAAGGATCCTACTTTCTTTATGCTTTCTAGTTTTCACATACATACAGTTATAGCTTACGCTATTAGAGGCATTTGTTTGGGCATTTCAAACTAATGTTACACAGGAAAAAAAAGATATGTGCAATTATCACCAGTGCGTAGTGCACCCATGTGAAATATTAAGTCTGTGTGTGAAGAAATAACTGTAATCCTCACAGACTGAACTAATATGCAGCATGAACTAAAGATGACACGCAACTTTTAGTTACAGTCAACTGCAACAGGTCTGCCTTCTCTCTGAAGCTTATGTAGAGGAAGAAAAGTAATGGACCTTGTGTAGTGAGTTACACAAACGTGTTCATTTCCATAAACTATTTTATGTTTGCAGTTTTTTCTATTGTGTGTTGACCTCTGCTCACATGGCAAAATAGCTCCCTTAAGACATAGGAAGAATACTTCCAAATCTGAAAAATAAAGAGTAAAATGTGAAGGGACTAGGCTTAGTATCGAGGCTTACTTACTTTCTGCTCCCAGCAAAAATGAGTAAAAACTAAGGAAGTTGGTACTAAGATAAAGCCATCCTTGACAGGGCACTCTGCCCTTCCAATAACTGCATGAGTAATAGGTAACCAACTTCTCCTGCTCCGGTAATCCAAAGCACTTTTCAAACTTCATAAGACCTTCACGAAACTTCTCAGGATCATCTTCTTTTACAAAAGAACCTTTTCCCTCCTCGGCAATCAAACCCTAAAACAAAAGAACCAGTTACTTTATATATGCATCCATGTGGGTGGGTGTCATATATGCACCTGCATACAGACAGCGTAGCATTCTCCTAACAGGATAGTAAGTTTTAGAACAGGAAGAATAGTATGAGGATCAAAACACAGTCACAAATCAAATGTGCTATTTCAAACTCATGCACCAAGTTTCCCACACAACTTAGGCAAGACACACATTCCCAGGTCTCCTCTTCTGAAACAGGTATGTTTTCCTCACTTAATCACAAGAATTCCCGGGCTAAATATTTAGCGTATATAAAGTGAACTGTTGCACTTTCTCAAAAACATACCATATACTTTCTAGGCATTATTAAAATTATTGTGAAATAATTTATCAACAGTTTTAGACGACTATCTAAAGGCACCTGGTGTATCATTTATCAAGAAGAGTTTATGTCAAACAACCTTACTTAAGTGTGGGGCAGATAAACAGGAACAATGGAGTGTGTTGAAGTTAACAGCCACATACTACTCAATCAGAAGTATGTAGCATTACGATGCTGTCCTTTGATATTCTAAAGAGGACATATTATTTGTGTATGTTTAGAGGAAAAAAAATACTTAGCCTTTCACAATTATGTCACATGCCTGTTACTTACTCTTATCTTTCCCTGGACAAAGCTCGTAATATCTTCATTTGAATCAAATACTGATAAAGTCTTCATAACATTGTGTTCTAACCAGTCCCAGTGTTCTGTTATTTCTTCTCTGCTGGATCCTGATTGGAAGACAAAATTAGTATTACTTAAAATTAGAACAGACTTTAATCATTCCACTGAAAATCTTAATCAAGAGAATACTTAGCAAATTCCTGATTCACCGAGTAATTTAGATACACAAGTCCAAATCACAAGTCTCAAATTTATTGTCCAACTTTTGTGTACACTAAAAACGTATTTGGTGTATATTAAAAATGTGCATTGCTGTGTTTTTATCTTTCAAGCCCTTTATGCAGCTATATTTCCAGCCTTTACATCCAGAAGCATCTCAGCTTTGTCAATATTGTGGGGCTCAGTGCTGAAGCCTGACTTGGACTGACAGTTCCTTCAGCTCAGCAGTACCTCCCCAACATGGATGGCAGAGCATCACTAGGACTCTCCCAGTGTAATAGTCTAGAAGGTGGGAAATGTGAGATCAAATTCATAATACTAAGAAGAAAATGAAATCTGGGCCTTTGATATCCTCAGCTGTGATCACTGGCCCACAAGAGTTTCCAGAGTAGAACTCCAAGACTTAGACCTGCTGTGCAAAACCCCTTCTAACATGTGTAAGAATGTAAAGAATACATCACCGTAACCAGGAAGGTATCAAAGATTTCTCTTTGGATACTTGAAACAACCATTTATGCTGCTTACAGTCAATCAATTGCTACTTACTTGTGTTCAGTATAGGTCATGGTTTTATCTCATTCTCTATCAAGTCACATTTTAACTGTATTTCTGACCTAAGCTAAACTGTGTATTTCTAGCCTAAGCTAAAGCTTAGGCACCATTCAGGAAACAATGTCATCCTACCTACAATAAAGTTCTGCTTATGCTGTAATTCCAAACAACACATTGTTTTCATGCAGTTGCAGGCTTCTACAAAAGGAAAGAAGCACAGCTGCACCCCATACGGAAGACATATATCAGAACTAACTCCTGATGCAGGAAAAAAAGGCTGACTGATTCATACAAGCTGAATGATCCTTGAAAACGTTCCGCACCACCAGAATTAGTATTTTTTTCTTCTGGACCCTCTAGGACTCAAACACACGGGAATAAGGATTGTTTTCTTTCCTTTCATTACATATGTGCAAGAGGAGGAGTAACTTAAAAAACCTGTTATGAGTAACCATAAGGAACGTAGAAACCATAGAGCCAAGATACAATTCAATGTTTCAGAAATATAAATACTGCATTTTCAAACACCTTAAGAGAAGCCAACCTTCTTACTTTATTTACTTTACACTGTTTTTTAACCTAGGTTTCAGAGAGCTATCACCTACTATATGGTGAACATCACTGCAACTTTATAGCAAAGAAAAACCTATCTCACCTGAACTTTCCAGAAATACATTTAAGATTATTGGTTTACTTTAAATACAAAGGAACACTCTTACCCACTAGCTACTTTTATAATTAGAGAAATGTGGTAGGCCAACTTCAAAATGCTTATGATAATTCATCTTATTCTTTTCACATACTCAATTAAACATTATGTAAGTGGTAACAGGTAATAAGCAGAGATGATACTAGTGAACAACAGTAGAGGTCCAGCAAATTCAATACTGAGTCAGTTCTTTAAAGACAGGTGGCTCCCCATCAGATGGTGAGAGAGGGAAAGAATTTACATAGGTTTGAATAAAGGGATTCTAGAATATAAATTAATTGGCAGTTTCATCCTCCACAGGAATGCTCACAAATAAAATCAGTCAGTGTGATCACATGCTATCAATACCCCTAAGCAAGAACACACCTGTAACAATTTCTTTTTTCTCAATTTACTTTGTAAAGACTAATTAAACAACTTTCCACAGAATTAGTTAAAGTTGCCTTGGGAATGAATAGAAATTGTTCTAAATATGGTTAGTCAGACTGCACTACACAGGGTGGATTTGCAACAACACTTTAAAAAATTATATGAAGAGTAATTAACATAGCAATTAAATTGCAAACTAATTATTTTTTTCAGACTACACATGTAGACCAATTATTTGAGTCACAGTGTGAATCAGAGGCACAGATGTGACACAGTAAAGATGAAACTTTTTAATAAATATTTAAATTATTTAGGAGCACTGTTTCAGATCCTAAATATGTAATAGCAGGAACAAAATGTAGTCTCTTCAATTTCTTCACTTCACAGAAGGAACAATCTGTTTTCTTCACAGCACAGAATCGATATAAATTCAGTCCTAAGGTGAAGACTACCCTTCCTATTTTCCCAAGGGCTGACCTGATGGCATTCGAATTCCCCAGAGTGTATTTCCAACATACTTACCAAAGTACCTTTTTGATAGCCTGTCACCATCAGTTCTGAATTCTTCAGAAGTAGTCCTAAAATTTTATTTACTGCCAATTCACAGACTGTTCAAATTCTATCAACTTTATAAGGCTGCCCTTCTAAAGTGACATGTAATGAATTACATTAAATTGTTATTCAACAGTTCTTTCACTGACTACTGCCCTTCAGAGAAGTCCTTGCAAAACGTGAACATGAGCAGATGAGCATTACAGCACATGTAAAAGAATAAATCTGTATTTTGGAAGTAGCTAACTGTATAGCAAAGACAGCAAGAGGCACAATTTTTCATTTAAGGTGAAGCAATGAAGATTCATAATAAAGCAAAATCCAACGTAACAACAACATAGCACTTACTAGTGGAATTACTCACGCATGTAAGTGTTTGCAGAATGGTAGATTTCCTGCAAAGCTTATCTTTTGCCACAGGCAACTAAAAGGAAGGCCTAGAGCCCAGAAAAGTCTAGATAGAGTCTTGTTTCTTTAAAGAATACTACTAATTAAAAAAAATTAAAGCATGGAAAAATGAACTAAATTATATTGTTCTTTTTCACTGTAATTATAGATGTTTTCAGAGTTTTCAATAAGCCTAAGAAATAGATTAATTCCACAACAGTGATTTTTTAGCATTAGACCACATGAAAATATTAATTAATTTCAATATAAAGACAAGACCATGCCTCAGAAGAAAAACCAATGATGCATGTAAAGAATAAAACAGTCCTCTCAACTTTTGGAATGGAGGTCTCTTTGGACACCCAGTAGTTAAGCAGCCTGTATAAAGGAATTAAGACTTGATTTTCAGGTGAAGCTGCAAAACTTAAAATAAAAATAAAAAAAACCCACCACAACAAAATAAACCCATGCACGCTATCAAAAAGCATGCCCTAGTAAAAATCACATACTCTACTGTCAAGGTCAATTTTCTTTTCCATTTCCTACTGATTAATAATGCAACATGAGAAAGAGAAAGAACTTACACTACGAGAGCAACAGATACGAGGAAGAATTCAGCTCTGACCATGACTGGGAATCTGGCTCATTTTAACAAGCAAAGATAAAGTAGGGAAAAACATTAGGATAAGCAGCTCCGGTTATTCCTACCTACCGCACACTTAGTACTCCCAAGGGTCAACTTATCCCTATCATCCTGAACTGTGCCAAGTTACACTTGCAGCTTACAGAAGAAAAGATTGTGCCTCTGTTATTCTAAGAGAGCACCAAGGCCTTAGTATCTGACGGAATGCTGCAGAAAGCAGTCAATGGGCAGTTGTAATATGAAGAGTCCATAGATATATTCTGAAAAACTGGAACCACACGCTACTGTCAATCACAGGTTGCAAATAATTTAAAACCATTTAGAGGTCACGGGAATGAATAATGATGTGAGAGGATTAACCCAAAAATGGATCCCGTACTTTGTACCCTTATTTTTCACTTTATAAACTCAGTTAGCTTCTAAATCATAGTACATACCACATGCAATGGACCAGTAAACTTGAGAGTCTGGTGTCTGATGCAGGATGCGAAATGGGGCGACTTTCGATGTAGAATCCAACACCGCATCTAATGTTCCCACGAGAAGACCTGTTGCATTTAAGAAAATGTATACAGCACAGTTAAACTAAGGTTTTGAAATGTACACTCACTTCTGATTCCTTTCTTAATGAATAGGAATGCTACCCAAGTAAGGACTAATGAACTCTGAGAAAATAAGAAGCACAAATGAGTAAAGCAAAAAGTGCTCCCAGAGGAAGCTCTCTGGGAGGTAAAAGCCATTATAAACACAAAATGAGGGTGAAGAAGTTTTTTGAGATGACCCCCTTGGAATCGATAGCCATGTAGTATGGTAAACCAGAGGACAACCTGAAAAGTAATATGGTAGCTCCCAGCCTTCAATGAGCACAAGTAGTAGCTGAATTACCTCTTTATTAGTCATTGTTAGTTGTTCTGTTTTCCAGTCACAGGAAACAGCTCTTAGGAGACTGTAATTCCATTATGTCCGATCTTTATGAAAATCCCACCATTTTTACATGAGAACACCTATCATACTTTCTGTACATACAAAAGTTTTGCTGTTCACACCACACTATAGCTAGAAAATGCCTGCAATTCTTCATAAAGTCTATGAGATGACTCCTACCTAAAGTATGGAACACTAATATTTCATCCTACCATCACATGCATAAGTATATTACATAAAGTGCCACATTCCCATATAGATTATACACCCAAGATACAATGGCCATGTCACCTCCCTGCCACTAAATATTGAATTAGCTCCTATTATACAGAGTTCAGATCAAAACTTACTAATTTCATTAATGAGACATACTTCATCTCTCCGTAACCGGGAGCAAAAAGTTTCCCAAGAAAATGAGTATGCATTTTATCTTGGCTGCCAAAATCATTCTTTCTGCACAGTAATAAAAATATTAGCCCAGATATCTTAAAGGTTCCTTTCAAATCTAAGAATTCTGGAATTCTAAAAGAGAAAAATCCTTGCAGAAAAAATACAAGCTTTTGGATCCTGGTGCACAAGTAGAACTTTTTCTTCTTGCTACAACAGAAACAAAAGTACAAGCAACAAAATGCTTCCTTCCTATATTTTCTATGCTTGCCATCGTTCTAGCATGGCCACATAAATGGAAAGTTCAAGTAAAGCAAAGCTACCAAAGCAATCACACAAAGCTTTTATTCTCCTACAGAACTGCAAAATAAGAGATGAGATTAGCCAAAAAAATATGAGAGATGTAATTACTCAAAGAGATGCTGTAAAGTCTGTTCCACAAACCTGCTGAGATCATGGACGTAGGGCATTCCCAAAAAAAATGCTATTAGGGTAGAGAGCTTGTATGCAAAGTTAATATATCCCTTATAACACCTCTACGTACCCTTCCATGTTTAATGGAAAATGATCTTTTTATTCAGGTTTTTAATATTCCACAGAAGCATTAGATTGAGATAATTTAAAATACATCCCCCAGAAGTTATTGCAGAATTTTTGGGTTGGCTTCTGGTACTTTTTGTTCCACTTTCTTTCCATTAACCCCCCCCTCAAATTCTGAAAAATAACAACTGTGAGAGAATACAAGACAGCAAAGTAAGGCAAAATTGAGGAGTCTAGAATCATCCTCAGAACATGGTTTTCCTAAGGATACACTTTCAGCATACAGCCTGTGTGACTACCTTACTGTGTGACTATCTTACTGTGTGACTACCTTACTGTGTGACTACCTTACTGTGGCTATTCAAGTTTCAGAATGCTTTTGCTTCTCTTAAAAAAAATGGAAGTGAATAATAATGAAAAACACAAAAAACCCCCGAAGACCAGTTACACCACATCCATCAAAAATACTACCTTGTCTTGTCTGCAATTCATAGATTGTAAGTTACTGTTGGAAAGTAGAATTTTTTTGCAGTTTCTAACTGAAGTCAGACATTGAATAGATAACATTTATGTCTGTTTAAAGAGCTTTGGCTTACTGAATGAGCCATAACACTGAGCTGATCTCAAAGCTGGCTTTGCTTCAGCAAGTGTTTTATTATTTCATTCACAATTCTCCTAATATCATTTTCTGTTATGATATAAAGTACAAGGACATTAGTCACCATTTATAAGGTTAACACAACTGCTCAGCTTGACAAAATGATTACAACAGTGCACTTAGAAAGCAGCGCTCCTCAAAATGCCGTGAGTTTCCGTCTACTTGGAAGGTCATTAGATTTTAGACACAAACTGCATCAGGATAGTATCAGTCACTAGATATCACTAGTATCTCCCACTAGTCAATACAGTTTTGTCCACAAATGTGATATAGACTACAGGTTTGCGCTTAAGCTGATAAATACTCAGTACATTACGAACTAATTCCACGGCTATGGCCACTGGCATAATTGCGAGGAATTAGCAGAGTCTCACCTTCTTACCCTAGTTCTGAAAGTGCTCTTTGAGCTGCGAATTTTTTGAATACTGTATTATCAGTCAGGGTTTCCATAACTACAAGTTGTTGGGTGCTTCTCAGCAAGCGCTCCCTTTTATTGCTATTTCCCAATGGGAAATCAAGAACCATGTTCACCCAGGCAAGTAAGACCACTGCTGAGCAGTTTGCTGGCACTCTGCTAACTCCATTCACACAAGCCTACTGAAGAATGATTCACTTCCAGGGTTGCAGAGATTTAAAATTCACCTGTATAATGACAAGGATATTAATTGTAAAATAAAGGAGTAGGTAACAAAAGAATCAGTAACTGCTCAGCCCAGACACTAGCACTATCTCTGTAAGGCAGGCAAGGGGAAAAAGCAGCGCAGGCCATACTTGTCAATCCCTCGCTAATGAAATGTGGTATGTGTTGCTCTCAAACAACCAATTTTAGGGACAACTTACAGAAGGTCATCTACTTTCATCTCTGCTCAAAGCCAGACCCCACAGTTTCTACTGGGGATTCCACCTAAATCATTCTCTTGCCTCACTCGGGGAATGACTTCAGCTGTAGATACGGAAGGTGATGCACATTTACACGGAGAAAGGGCTCTGCTTTTAGAAAACATTTTCAGTTTCACAGCTACTTGAGTAAAACTACTGGGAAATACCCTAGGTATTTAAATAAATAGGGTAAAATACCCTAGAAAATAAAATAAAGGGCAAGGAATCCAGAATAGCTTTGAAATAAGGATGTGTTCTTCCCAAAAGTCTCTAAAACACTTGGTTAGCAAAATATCAACATCAGCTGCAGAGACATGCACCAAAACATATCAGCAATGAATTTTGCTTTGTTGTACCAATTTACAGCAATAAAGCCAGTATGTTACATGAAAATAACTGCCCAGCATTTTGCCATTTGAGGGCAACACCACTTTGTTGTTCTATATTTATTTCACAAAGTACATCAAGAAAGCACTAATATTTGGTCTTTTTTTTGGTCCTTTTCAACACACAATCGCAAAGATTTTTTTTTCCCCTGGAATAGCTGTCAGTTACATCTTTTTTACTGCTGCCAATCTTCTTGATTTTAAATATCTGTATCATACCCAGCAATCTGACTACTTCCTATCCTTTGTGGCACTAGTGTAATGCAAACAGAATAATGTAAGTTCCATTTTACCGATGAAGAATCGGAAGCAAAGAAAACATGCTGTTGTCTTTTTTCAAAAGAGCACTATTGTCCTGAAGCAAAGTTAGCACAAGCCTGTTCTCTCCTCTAATGCATAACAGTACCTTTGAGGTCAATAATTAATTATATTAAAACTGGATCAGACAGCCTCCTGATTTGCTACATTAGAAGTGTTAAGGGACATAAAATATTTATAAGACTGTAAGAGTTCCTCACAAACAGAAATGTTCTATTACCACACCACCGGTCAGCCCCATTACACTAAGGATTTTGAAAAGTAGACACTTTGATGTACAATTGAGTTCTCGCTCTTAGTTTATTTACATCATCACAAAAAGGAGCTGTTTGAAAAGACTGTAAAAGCTTTCCCTGAGTGGCAACAACTGCAGAAAGTGATATTCTGCAGCTACAGTCAGCTTCATTTTGGCAATAACTGCTCACTTCTACAATCTGAAGAATTCAAAGACTGATCAGAGCAGAACCAAAGTGGAAAAAATACTGTAAAACAAGTAAGTTTGTGATAGATAGCTCTGGTGGGTTGACCTTGGCCGGACACAAGGTACTCACCAAACCGCTCTACCACTCCCCCTCCTCAGCTGGACAGGGGGAGAAAAAATATGATGAAAGGCTTGCGGGTCGAGATGAGGACAGGGAGATCACTCAGCAATTACTGTCACGGGCAAAACACACTTATCTCGGGGAAATTAATTTAATTTATTGCCAATCAAATCAGAGTAGGGTAATGAGAAATAAAAATAAATCTTAAAACACCTTCCCCCACCCCTCCCTTCCTCCTGGGCTCAACTTCACTCCTGATTTTCTGTACCTCCTGCCCCCCTCAGCGGCACAGGAGGATGGGGAATGGGGGTTGCGGTCAGTTCATCACACGTGGTCTCTCCTTCCTCCTCATGCTCTTCCCCTCCTCCAGCGTGGG
>NW_009207090.1:0-5510 GCF_000690835.1 Fulmarus glacialis | reverse complement strand
GTGTGCAGGGCTGTTGCTCTCACATATTCTCACTCCTCTCTCCTGGCTGACGTTGTGCAGCAGTTTTTTTCCCCCTTCTTAAATACGTTATCACAGAGGAACTACCACCGTCACTGATGGGCTCGGCCTTGGCGAGTGGCAGGTCTGTCTTGGAGCCGGCTGGCATGGGCTCTACCAGACATGGGGGAAGCTTTTGGCGTCTTCTCACAGAAGCCACCCCTGCAGCCCCCCAACTACCAAAACTTTCACGCAAGCCCAATACAATAGCAAACATCCTTCATTTTGATCAGATATCTGTCATACTTCAAGAGCTAAAACCATTTTCAGGCACTCTCCTAAGCTTTCAGCATATGATTCTTAGGTACACGAAGAGACTCCATAGAATCCTACAGAGGATACCTCACAGCAAGAAAGCCTAGAGCAACCTTAAGAGAGGTTTTAAATAGCTGACAATGTCCTGACAATCAAAATTTCTCGGTTTGAAGAAGTATAAATGTGAAGAATAAAAATAATGAACTTCAAATGAATTTTTTTAATTGTTTTTGTACCATAAAGCCAACCTGTTCATAAATTGTGAATTAAAAAGAAAAATAAATCTTGAAGGCAATGTAATACCTAGATACAACTGCAAGGAATAAAATCAATAGGAATAGTATGTGAAATATACAGATGTACTACAAAACTGAAATCCATTGCATAAGTAAGCAAAGACAAATTCAAGTATCCCAACTACAATTTAAATGGACTGTATTTTTCAGCAAAACTTTTTAAAAAAAAAAATCAGAAGATGCAGTTTTGAAACCAAAACTACCAGAGTAACATAGCAGACACCATGTAAGTTGCACAAAAGCTTCTCTGGCACAGGATATCATCTCAGGGGAGAAAGACACATCCAGAGTGAACTGTTGCCAAATTACAATGCAGGAAACCCAAATTGTAAATCCCTACTGCAGTAAATATTTATTTACAGAGACAGGATAAAGCTTCATTCCGTAAGAGCAAATAGTTTTACAGAGCATTTTGGTTCAGTTTTAAAAAAAAAGACTGAAGTCCCAGTTTTCTCTAGATAAACTAAGATACAAATACATACCATATAAACCATGAAAAGCCACCACCTCTCTGTATTTGATTTAAAACACATGAATGCCAACTTGTGAATAAGACCCTTTTTTCTATTTCCTCAAATTAAGCACAGAATTCTTTTTTTACTTAATTTTATTTCCCAAGTGAACTTGATCTCATGACTAAGAAACCTCAGCTTAATGAAATACTGAGCATGGGCTGAGGCGCAAATGTTCTTAGTCAATTGAGATATAAAACAGGTTAGTTTAAGCCTTCAGTGAAAAAAGATTTCATCTCCATTTACAGTTAAGTCAAGTACATTATGGTCAGTGGTTATGACTCAGGTAAGACAATGGTAATTCATTAAACTAAGGCGTGTATCCAAGCCCTTGTGTGGCAATCCATCTTGCTTATCTGTGGCAATAAAGATATCCTTGAAAGAAGGGAAAATCAGAAGCACAACTCTGAAAAAAGGCTAAGTATTAGTGTCCTTGGTAGGTACAGAGAAAAGTATTGCAAATACCACAGTTCCTCCTTATCTTTGCTTCTGTACAGCTAAAAAGCTGTATAGCACAAATTGGGAAGCGTGTGCTCGTCATTTTCCCACCTATCATCCCAAAATACAAATATGCTTCTTAAGAGAGTGGTGTTATTTGTCTCACAAATATAGGCACTGCAAAATAATCTTTGCTACAGCTGCTGAAAAAAATGCAGCATAGATCATTTCAGATCTTTATTAATCTAACGAGTTTTCCTTTTGATTCCTATCACAGTTGAGGACCTGCAGCAAGCAAGTTGAGGACACCAAAAGCTCAGAGTGCTAAAACACCAGCAGATATAAATTATTTCTGCCGTTTATTCTACTACTGTATATTTAGTGATGTCACAGCACAGACCTGTAAGTTTTTAAAAGCAAGCATCTTCTCTGCTGTGTACCGAGTCTAGCTACAGCCCAAGTTTCCTCTTCTGTCCAGCCATTCCTACCAAAATAAATTTATTTAAGTTTGTACAAAGATCACCAAGTACTTTTTTAATTGGTCCACCATGAAATTCTGTTACAGACAAGGTCCTTGCCATTGACATCCACTACTTGATAATACTTTAACATTATTCCTTTTGACAGATACCAGATAAGGAAATTTTCCCCCGAGCACACATCAAAGCCTAGCTCTGTCTCCCCTTCCTCAAAACTCCTATGCCTGTGAGCTAGCTAGAAATGATGCAGACAACAAGCTACATTTTTTAAAAAGCAGGAACACCAGCAGGGGCTTTCTACAGATTCAGGATGACAATAACTGCCGCAGGAAATCCAGGACTTGAAGCATCAGGGGTCTTCCCTACCTTTCTTAAGCATGGCACATACAACAAGCAGGGAAGACTAGTTCCAACCATGTATTTCATTGATAAGTTTCTCTCCTCTCACAGTTGCATTTTGCTTAAATTTCTCAAGCAGAAAGAGGCAAATTGAAACAATGGAAGCAGAAAACAAGTAATTTGTTATCTGACATTTCAGTGAAAGATTGGTATTTTATGACACCAAACACTCACTCGTATAACTACTCCAGGAATACCCATCTCCTAATTAAGGTCCTGTCTCAACTATAACCAAAGCAACATCTTTGTGACCAACATGCTTAATCTCACTAGATTAAGCACCTGGTTATGGCACATGCATTCACAACACAGGTTTTGTGTCATCATAACTGCACTTCAGCACGTGGGCCATTTTGCCTAACTATATTCTTATCAACACATTCTAGAAAACCTGAGTAGCTCTCCTATAGTGGCTCTCCAGAAGACAGAACAACCAGAGGACATGGTCACACGGTTGCACTGCCAGACGTATGGTAACATACTTTGGGACAGTCTGTTGCATGCTGAATTACCAGTAAGTAGAACCAGTCAAACAGGTTACAGTATCTGTATCCTTAGGTGAGGTCTAAGAAAGAAAAGAGAGTGAAATATAAAGCTAAGCAGGTGCATACCTGCAGGAAAAGAGCCAAGGCTAAGCAAAACCAGCACAAGATGGTTCTGTCTATTTTTATCCACACTAGCCAACTCAGAACTATGCTGCGTGTGGACACAAGCTGTAAGAGCTAACTGTATCTACAGATTACAAATTGGTCCTCCTGTAACAGTCAGTCCAGAAGGGTCATACAAACAAATCCAACTGCAGCCTTCTTTCTAAACCTAGGACAGCACCAGAATTCCCAGCCTTCCTTCAGGTAAGTGTCTCTGCTGTCATCTGTCTTTTTTCTCCTTGGTCTGTACCTTCTCCAGCTATTGGCCGCTTCCTCAAAACTCACATCTCCCCACCTTAAAGTCTGTCTTACCAAGTGACCGCCTATATTCTTGGGAATCATTTGCTACTGCCTCTTCAGTTAGTCCCCATTACTGCTATTCAAACCCTGCAGCACTGTTCATCTTTCTTCCCATTCCTGTCTGGAGGCATTGCCCCTCCCTTCCCTCAAGACTTAGCCTTGCACTGCTGCTTGCCTCTTTCACTTGTAACTCCCCAGTCCCTCAATGCTGCCAGTCACCTCTAGCCTTGTCTCACCAGCTGAAAAATGCTGTTCAGGAGAGCAAGATTTTACCTGGCACATTTGCGATGACCTCATAAGATAATAGCTGTTCATTGTTTTTTTCTAAAGTAAGCGCTAATTTTTTGAAGTGACACATAGCAATATAAAATTAAAATCAGGCATAGCAAATTGTGCTAACTTATACCTAGGAGGTTTGAGTATTTTCAAACCTGCAAACACAAATGTAATGGCATTTTTCCAATTTTCTTGTTAATCTTTCTTAATCACAATTTTAATTCAATAACATCTCACTCTTTCTGTTTCTGTCCAGTGAAAAACATAACTTGCACAGATGAAATCTGTATGAATCTAACATTATGAGAAAAGCAACAGAAATAAAATGTGTAACGCCACATAAAAAAAAGCATATCACGAGAACTATCCCATTCAAGTGTTTTTTCACACTGTCAAATACCATCAAGGACAGAAGACTAGTGATGGAAGCCTCACCTTCAACAAAAAAATGAAGGGCACTAGGAGGCCCCAGCTGTCTGTCCAGCTGTAAGCCTATGAGGATGTTTTTAAACGAACACTTAATTCTAGTTCTTATCGTTCCACTTTAGTCACAGTTCTTAAATGAATTTTATCACACAGAAAGACAACCTTCATACCAACTGAGCTTCCTTGACTTCCAAAGATATCAGGGCAGAGAATGGCCCATCTAGCCTGATGACCACAAGACTTCCAAGATTGCAAAATACCGCCCTTGGTTCTAAGCTGAAGCCTAACATTATCTATCTATCTATAATATTATGATATGCCTAGAAAAGAATCTGGGATTTTGTGATGCTTTCTTTTTACGCTTTCCCTGCGCCCTGCAAGTGGTTCAGATGCCGATGAAGAATGTCCCACCTCCAGCTGGGAGGGCTATTTCTATATCTGAAATTCATTAGCCAAAAGTTTGGATTTTGTGTTTCTGTCCGGTAGAATGAATAAATGTTTCAACAAGATAATTATGCCTCATGTTTAATATAGCTTACTTTATGATGACACAATTAGAGAGAGCCTAGAAAACCCAGAGAGATGCAACTCACGCAAAACACCCAAGAACCATATCCCACCTAAGAACAACTTTACTCTGCTTCCCTGTAGCTCTTCTCCTTGACAGGGTCAATGACGGATGCCACCAGACTATAAAGGAGTCAGTTCTAGTCTGAATAGCTACCACCACAACAGAGGTCTCAGTGGTAGCTGGGGTCCCTGCAGTGCGTAATGATACAAACAAACAAGAATTAAAAATAGAAACTCAGCTCCATACCTTGAAGTTCTCATGAAATAAAGTTTATTATACGGTGGTCAATGCCCTGTCACTTTTCTGACCCATCCCTCCTGACAAGCTCCATCAAATCGTATGTTTGTTTTTGAAACAAGTGATCAGAAATGCCTTAGCAGGAGTTCATTTCAAGCAGCCTCAGATGCATGCAGGAAAAGGGATTTGGAAATGAGCATCTTGCCAAAGCAAGACAGATCCATGATTCCTTCTGATGTCTCGTCTTCCAACAAGCTGCAAATCTAACTCTGCCAGGGTGTCTGTTGGAGCAAAGGGCTGTTAAGCTAGTACCAAGTGCTGGGCTACACTGATCTCAGTGCTACATACCACCCCAGCGCTGACGGGACGCACATCCCCACCAGGCTCCTCCGCACCTGGGTGCCGTGGTACCACGGGCACCAGCAGGCCCCATCCTACACGGAGTGTGCCGGAAACTTCATCAAACCTTCCTTTTCCCAGTGGGATGTCCTTTCAAATGCCACTCTCATGAAAGGAAAAAAGGAGGGGTCGGGGGGGAAAGGAGGAAAAAAGAGAAGCCCATGAGAAGCCCCATGAAGGTCAAGGGCTCCAAAACTCGGCCAGGCCTCCCCTCCGCC
>NW_009207089.1:0-15784 GCF_000690835.1 Fulmarus glacialis | reverse complement strand
TAATGATTCTATGATTCTATGATTCCCATTCATTTGGGAAAAGGACCTCATGTTCTAAAAGTCACTTCCCAAATCAGTGATGGTCACACAATCGTCAAACAACGAGATGGGTTTACTGCCTCTCACTCACAGAGGAATGAGACTGACTGACTTGGTATCTTCTCCATCACTTACTCACTTTGCTCAGATTACCATTCCTTTCTCCAATTATTAGAAAGAAAAATGCTGCAGTGAAAGTGGTTGACTGAATAATCTTAACAGATCTAGATCATCTTAATTTATAAATAACTATAAATAAATGTTAGTCACTGCCACCCATAGAATACATCTCCTCCACCTCTTCTTTCAAAATACCACTATTTTGATGGTTCTTTATTCAACATCTTAATCAGTTATGGAAAGCTGGTGGGACTACTGGGAAAATTGTGTTACAGCCCTCAACGCTGTACTCAGCTTCCTAGGTACTTGCTGTATTTTCAAAGATATCAGATAGTCATCGTGTATTAAAAAGAAAAATAAAAACCTTATCTATTTCATTTGAAGTAATGCTTTGTTAAAACTATGCTATCTACCTTTAATTTAACAACTTACAGCAACAGCACTTGTTTCTGTAAGCAATGATCCCTGCATAAGTAGTCAAAAGATATCAGAATTTTAGAGGCCCTGTCTTTAAATATAAGTAACAGAGAAACTGGAACAGCAGTGTATTAAATATTCGTTGGCATTAGCACTTGGATTCTTTACTAAATTCTCACACTGATGATCTTAAGTAAAAATTTGAACTTGTGGACTGCATTTACAATGAAAAATAGAAAAATCATAATTAAGATAAAAAGAATGCAAGTTATCACCTGAAGAATGTATCTTGAAGCTGATGAGCTACAGTTGCAAAGTCAAATGCACAGTAGGACTGTGGAAGAAAGACTTCCATGTTCTTTCTGACTTCTACAGGTGGGCTTGTCATAATAGGTGCTGCACTGCCAAAAAATGGATACGTGTACCTAATAAAAACAAAAAAATAATCAAATAATACTTTAATAAATAGATACTTTTTTCTTATACCTTCTGCAACAACAAAACCAGTTTAGAGATCTTTTACTGAAGCATGACTTGTATTAAAGCTAGCAAAATTTGCACAAATACATCCAACAATAGAATTTAGTTCTCAAATATTTATATGTTTTCGTTTACTTAAGCACTGATGCAGCTTCATTTATACCTGCTGTTATTTTGACAAAAACCCTTTAGTAACCTGTGTGTTCACAACCATACGAATTAATCTTTTATTAAAATTCTGCAGTCATTATATAAAGTAAGCAGAGAAAGAAAAGAAAGGAATATTATATTCAGATGTAGATTGCTACTTAAGAACATTTATATTTACAGCAAAGACCGGTCTAACATACAATAATTGATAACTAATTATACATATACGCAGTATCAGAACCATTTGAAAATTTCAGTCACATTTGAAGAATTTAGTTTTTAATTCCCTAAAAGGGAATTCACCAGTTTAATTTACTCCAAGGAAAGTCCAATCATTTTACCAATGATTTACAATGTGGCCTGAAACTGCTCTACTAGCACAATTCAGTTTATGATAAACTACAACAAAGGGAAGGCCAAAAACCTCTTGAACTTTGCTTTGCTCAAATTGATGATGCCAGCTGTCAGCTAAGTTACTAATAAAATAAATACTGCATCAAATGCTGCCACTTAAAAAATTCCATAATTCAACTGCTCGTGGAAAATTGTTTAAAGAACTTGTTTAGACCTGAGTGAAATAATGCTCCCAATATAGAGTGAAAATGCAATTTTTTACCCTGCAACTTTTCTTAGCATGTATGTGTTTGGCTGTTTCTCCTCTTCAGTTTCTTGCCATATGCATCACTGACTGTAAAAATTGAAGTGCATGAAACAGCAAAATCTATTTGTTGTCCGTGTTCTACAGCAAATTTATTTTTGCAATGTTATGTGAAAAAGCTTTTATGTGACAAAATGCCATCCATTGTACATTGTTTTTCACATATCATTTAATAATATAGCCTACACAGAAAACCATTAATGAGGTAACCTATGTTAGTTGTGTTTTAAAATATTCCACCCCCCCACCCCCACCCCACCTTTTCACCCTAGTTCAAACAAAGCTTAAACTCCAAGAATCATTAACACGAATAGACTTCCCAGTGACCAGTTAAAACTGTATTGAACCAAATTCTGTCAGAACAACAAATGCAAAGCAAATGCAGATGCACTTCCACAGCCAGAAATATCCAACCCTTTCAAACCAAATCACCATTTCAAGATACGCTTCGTCACGTGCGCCAGAAGGTCCCTAATGGAAACTAGAAGGCAAACTGTAAAAAAATGCTATGAACCACAGAATTCATATATGCCATCAATAACTAATATTCCACAAGTAGAAATTTTTTTTTAAACAACAAAATCATTCCTGTATCTACAAACTCTTGGTCCTAAACTCTAAGGAAAACCTAAAATAAAACAAGCAAGTTGTTAAACGAAAGTTTCTCTCTTCACTGGCAATGTTAAAAAAACAACCAAACCCCAAACTGCATACAGATACAGGTTTCAGTAGCCTTACTTTTAATTGGTCCTTCACCTTTTTAGTTCTTATTCCTCCAACTTAGCATTCACGTCCCAGCTAACATCTGCTTTTTCTCCAAAAGCGCTCCCATACTGATATCAACATGCAAGAAAAGTAATAAACTAATCTCTAAGCAATTGTTCCAAACTAGCACTGGTAGTTTTCTACTTTTGCTTCAGGCACAAAACTCATGTATCCAAAAAGCTTGTCTTTTTTGTAACTCCACAAATTAATGTAATAAAAGATGCTAATTCTCCCTACTAAAGTTTGCTTCCTGTATGCAAAGGCTATCAAAACCCCCTGATACTACCTCTCAGAATGATAATGCATTTACTATAATGTTTTTTCACTTTAAGACTAGAATGCACTTCCTTTAGATTCACTGTCATGCACAAACCAGGTGATCTGTCTCTTACTAAAACACTACAAGGAGTTCTTGGTGGAGACATGGAAAGCTACAGAAATCACTCATTTGATCAGCTGGAAAGGCAACCAGAAAGTAAGGAGACAAGTAATGCTTTTTCCTGTAAAGACTGAATGATGATCTATGATGATCTGTATTGTCTGAGCTCAGATATTCAAGTGAGATTTAATACAAATTACAGCGCAGGTGAAGTGTTACATACTATCTTTAACGCTGTAATGCTCAGAAGTTTAGTGATAAGCCAGATGAACATTCTGAAGTATTTCACTACTGAAAATCAGCTACGTAAAGGTAAAAGGCATCAGGCAGCGTATTGCCAGCAATCATTCAGATTATGAAGGTTTTGTATTGAAAAGAAAGGTATTGTTATCACCAAGAATAAGATCAACAAAAATAAATCATACCTTAAAATGCAATTTATTGGAAAACCAACCTCCAGACCACGTATACTTCGCAAGTCTATTGAAAAGCAATAATGGTGAGAGGCTGCTGGAATGACAATCTTCTGTGCTGACACAGGCTCAGACGAACTGGATGCACCCGCAGGGTTGGGTTGAGAAGAAGCTACCGGACCATTATCAGCTGAAAACACAGAAGAGAATTTGTGCGCATTTCTAATAATTTGTTCTGCCCAAAATAACAAAATACATTAAAGATAGGTCTCACATTTTAAATCCAAGTACAGATAGCTTGCTTCCCCAATAGATTTCAATTCCTTGTAATATAAGCTAATACTATGAAAAATAGCCACTCTGTTTGTAAGTTACTGCTTCCAAAGAAAAATCCACCAAAACCCCAGTACACTTCAAATCTGAAAAAGATTCTGTAATATTTTTTCCTTTTTTTATTAATCTTCAAAGCTATGCAAGTTTATCTCACTGAAGAAAAGTTTAGACTAAGATCCAAGATACTAAATTCTTCAGAGGGATGCTATAAGGCTTCAGTTTCAACAGTTTACGTAATTGTTCCTAGCCAACTTGAGGGCATGCAGAAGAGGTGAGCTTACAAAAAAATTATTTGTAGTAACTTAGTTTGCTTTAGTTTGGGACTGAAAAGACAGAGCACCAGGTCAATTGCAGTGCTTATGTAAGGAATCGTGAACTATTGGTCCCAAGCTGAGGTTTTACTGTTGAAATAAACTAGATAGGTCTAGACAGCTCCGTAAAGCACATCTGCTTATGCCCTTGGATCAGAACCCACATACCGTGACATCCATTTTATAATTTAGGAAGCAGAAGCTACAGTGAATGCCTGTCCAATTGCATCCAGGCTTCTCAAGTCCTTACACTGGGACCCAATACTGCCTTCAAAGAGTAACAGGTGAAACTACAAGTCTTACAGACTCTCCAAAAAGCATCCTCCAAAATCTTTTAAGATAGTAAAGCAGAGGAAGAGGCAAAGAAACTGACAGAGAAGAACTCAACTGCCTTTTGTAAGTGCTAGTTGTTCAGATCCTCTCCTTTCATAATTATCTGAAATGTTTCCATTTTTGTCATTTTTAAATAAATGCATCATTGCTAGCATTGACTTTATTTTCTTCTTGCTTGTTTTTGAGTGTTTTATTTGCATTAACAGTAACGATACAAAAAAAATTCAGTAATACTTCTACATCAGCTAGTCAGCACAACATAGGAATGAAATAATTTTCAGTCATTCAGGTAAAACATCACTAGATTGCTTGGTGCAATGGAAAGGCTGAATAGAAGTTTAAGGCTGTCACAGATGAGAACAAAAATTGCTTACAGCCTACTGTTAAAATTCATTTAAGTTACTACTAAATTCAAATTTCATTCAACGTACTAAATTCTATAAATTTTGCTTTACTGGAATTTTGCAGATCTGACAGAGGTGACTTTGCTCTGCTCTCCGATTCGAAAACTGGAAGCTGTTTGTTAATCTCTTGGCAAGACTCAGCCACCAGCCCTGAAAGATAAATGTAAAATTACATGTTTTACATCTTACCAAAACAGAGTTATAAAATTATTATTATTATTGATAAAAAAAAAATCACAATCCTGGATTTCTTAACTGCAGATTCCAACTAGTTGCTGGGTTCACAATACTTTTTCTTGATACATTCCATATAAAGGACTTAATCCTTGCTTAGATAAGATCAGTTAGGATTAAAAGAAATTTGGCTGAATTAGCAGACAAATCCTGAGAGCACGTTCTAGGACATAGATTTTCCTCTACAGAACTACGTGGCTTTAGGACCAATCTCAAAAACAGTAATACAAATATAATTCGAAAAATAATCAGCTTTATTCATAAATCATCTCTTCGGAAGATGCATGTTCAGTAACGCTTAGCAAACTAACATTCTTTCTTCTGAGCTTTACTGTATCATTATAGTATTTCTTCCTCTCTCATCTCTGTTCCTCTTCGACTTCTGCCCAACCCAGTCCCCAAACCAAAAACAATACAAGAAAATTCTTAGAAGGCTATGTGGACTACCAAGTCCCTACAAAAGGATAATGTAAAAACAAACAAACAAAAAACCCAGTTGCTTTGTTTTGTCCAGCAACCTGTACAGTACGAATGTTTGTTTTCACAATTTATTATCCACATAGTAAATTCCTTAGAAATCTTAACAATTCCACATTTCTTCTGCCTTTCTATTTAATAAATGTCAACATTAGACCATTTCATCTCCTTATTGAGCAAGTAAGTTTCTTCATGGGTATTGTACTGAAGCTTCCTTTTCTCAAATTCAGGGAATTACAAACACTTCTGGTATTTTTCAAGCTGATGACCATCCATGTCACTTGTAATCTACACACCACCAAATCCCCAGTCTGGCTCTTCCAAGCATTTGCAGCAACCACCATGTTCAAATTACAACATTTAATCTCCTCCTGTTATTTGTTTTATGTAAATAATTCTTACTTGCCTGAAATCTATCACCACAAATGAGTAGTACATGATCCAAGACCACACTTCGCAACTGGGGAAAAAAAATATATACCACATACCTTTTTTCTTTATTTTCGTGCCTTTTTCAAACTTAAGGCTTTCCACTTCACTTTCTGTTGCTTCATCTTCTGTGGAAGAAGAGTGGTCAGCTTGAGATGGGACATTCTGGGATCTCTGCTGCAGGCTCTCTGTTTTTCCGCTAATAGGTGAAAGAACTTTCTCCTGTGGCTCTTTAGGTTCAGTTGGAGCATTTAAAGGAATCAAAGGCTGAATGAAGTGATACAGTTTTCTTACTGATCATGGCTTGCACTGAAAAATTCTGTCTACAACATTTTTATAGTTTGAGAATATTTTTCTGACATAGAAGAATGAAGCAATGAAAGGATAATTCATATAAAGCAACTTATTCTTTCAGGTTTTCTTTTACATACTTAACCATCAAATATGACTTAGCAATACTAATTTCTTTTTAACATGAAACTGTGCAACAGTATCTAAACCAACAATAAATGAGTAAGCTATACCTGGGCACTCAAGCTCTCCCTTTGCAGAATTACAGATACCCCAACAGTAGGAGCCATATCCAAAGGCAACTGTGGCAGTTTCTGTTTAGCTCTATTTGGTGGAACAAGGACAAACGCTCCTTCTATTGCCACAGGGTGTTGATCAATCTCCACATTTCCTTTCTTCAGTAGTCCAGTCAAAGGTATTTCAGTGCTTCCAAGAGACTGGTCCCCACAGCAAAGATGGATCTGTATACATACAAAAGTGCTACAAAGTAACTGGCATGTGCATTTCCACTTGAACTGTCTGTTCAGCTTCTATTAAAGGTAGCATAAATACAACAAATTAAAATGATCATATGTAGCCTAGTCCCTGTATGCTGTGAACAAGGACTACAAGAACAGCTATGAAATTTCAGTATTGAGCGGGCAGGATTTGCCCAGTGCTAGCACAGTAGCAGATCACTGCACTGCCCTTCTGAGGGCCTATCATATCATCCCTTCTGGAGGACAAGTTCAACAGTCTGTGGCTTCTGAACACAGCACAGACTCTTGCCCTTAATATATATGCATATAAAATGCATGACTGCAAGGTAAAGAAAATGAGTTATTTGAAAGCTCAGCCTTTGTGCATATATTTAGACACTACTTAAATAGCAAGGATTTTTGGAATTAAGTAATTGTGTTCTTAATCCCTGGTAAGAATCTTTGTTCCTTTTTCAAAACTTGACTCAACTTTTTCTTCCTTCCACAGCTTAATATTTATACACCTAAGTAAGAGGTGGATCTTAAAAAAACAACATACTCTAAGGTAATTTATTTTCCTCAGTGAAAGTTACTCTTTAAAACTTGCATGCCATAATAAGAATCACTTCAGTTCTGTTTTAGCAGGTCAGAACACTATTCTGATCCTTAATATTTATTACACTTAATGGAGACTTTAATGCCAAAAGGTATCAGCTGCCAATATCCATACCTAGGTGTCTATACACATACACACACATATATACAAATACAACCACACACAACATACATATACATACCCCTTAGTCTGGCAGCTAGCATCTTTCACAACTAAAGTCTTCACTTTCAGAAAAAAATATTTTAAATATTAAGGATCAGAATACAGTGCTCTGATGCTACATTTTAAATTTTAAGAAGCTAAGTCAGAAGTCAGAGAAAGAAAACTGTAAATCAAGATGTTGATCTGACCTCATGACAACTCTTGCTCAAAAAGTCATTCCTTAACGTGATGAAGACACACATAATTCTGTATGTGTACACATATATAATATACACTGTATGAAATACTTAGCTTCAAGACCATAGACTAAGATTAAACTCCAAACACATCAGTGCATGTTTCTCCAAAAACTGTCATTAGAAAAATATTTAAAGTTGAGACAAAAAAATCTGAAACAATGTAAGATTTAAACAGAAACTTTCTTAAACTAACCTGGATAACAGAACTAGAATGGTCTGTACACGTTTAAAGAAAAATAACTTTAAAAGGACCCAGATCCAAGACTTACTTTGTACAACTAACACTGTCTTATTTACCAGCTATATTATTAGAAATCCTAAATAGTCTCATTTTGTAAAGAGTTAAGTGTCAGCCAGACAGATTGCCATAAATACTTTCAATACTACACACATTTAGAATCATAGAATCACTTAGGTTGAAAAAGAGCCTTAAGATCATTGAGTCCAACCATAAACCTAACACTGCCAACTCCACCACTAAACCATGTCCCCCATTTAATGGCATAGCTAAAGATAAGCAATATCCCGTAACAGCCCAAATATGGCTGTAGTGTATTTAAAAATAGTATTTGGCTAAGGACTGGGGAAAAAAGCCAGACCTCCCTTATTATTCACAAAGAGCACTGAGGACAGTGATTTTAGACCTTAGGCAAGAGTGACCTGAGCAGCTGGTGTGGGTGAGGTTATCACAGGCAGCACAAAGCAGGACTGTGGGTTGCAGACGGTCTGACTGCAGAGCAAGTCCCAGAGCTCAGAGCTCTTGAGAATGCCAGATGCTCTCTTTGGGAGTATCGTGTTTCAGCAGTACTTTTTATCATGACATGTAACCTGCTTACTAGTGCGACCGTACTAACAGACTGCACTCCATCTGAGCTGGGAAACTTGCTGCTAGGGTTTCCCTCATATCAGCAAGAGAATCAACATATATTTGAGGCAAAATACTGTAATACAATCTAGTTTTGCAAAGATAAATGCTTTCCAATTTCAGTGTGAGCCATACTCTATTTCTTTTATTTTCATTATTTTCATTCACATTTGAGAAGAAACAGCTTACCTGCAATTTTGACTGTGCACAAAGATAAACTTGAAGGACATCAGCTGTACTACGTATTCGAACTGAAGCTCTCTCTGGCTCAAAGTTTGGATTAATTAAATCACTGAAAGGTTCATTTGTGACATCATTTCCCAGTAATGAGTAGTAGAAAAAAAACTCTGGTTGTCGTTCAGGAAGCTTCATAGTACTAGGAACTAACTAAAAAAAGATGCAGAAAAAAAGAATGTATCTCTTTCATCCATGTACAGTTACAGTAATCCCTAAGCATTAGCTTGGAAATTAAAGAGCTTAAAGTGATCTCAAACTACCGAGCAGCTGACTTAAATCCTAGCTTGCACTACACACAAAATAAAAATAAAACTTTTATATTAATACTCAAACTGAATAAAAAATATCCTTTACAAGCATACTAATAACTTACAAAATGACCCACTTTGAATCACCTTTAAGATTTATCAGCACCAAGGACTGTAACTGACATCATATATTCAATAATGTCAAGCACTGCACAAATATTCAGAAATAAGCAGTGCCTCCACAAAATCTTTATAGTCTAAGTAAACAATGCAGATTAGATACTGAGTTATATAATAACTTATGTGACTGAATAAAAGACTGGAACAACCAAAACCAGCTACTTCATCCTGTAGCCACTACAACTGTGAGTTCAATGCCTAAAAAGGCACAAGCTACCCCAGAGTGATCACAGTAAATTTACTTCACAAGGCCCTGTAATTCTGACATGGAAAATTATATTCTCTGAAAAAAGATGACAAGACACTATGAATTACAGATCGATTAAAATCACACTGGCTTGGAGTAAAGACTTCCACAGTAACTTAGGTATACCTACATTTTTAAATCAGACAATGTGTATCAGTGTGGTACAATACAGCATAAACACAGCAGCTGAGATCTAAAGCTGAAATTATTACATTAGCATGGCACTTCATGCAAGCATGTAAGTCCTTCCCTTAGGCAACATATAAACTGCTGTTTCATATATCTTACGGATCTGAGAGGTATTTCATCGTTTGAAGTTCAGCACATGGGCACCCCATTGAAGACTGATATTATCCATACACATACTTTTTATACTATATTACAATATAAATGTATGAATTTAATAAAAGTGCATAATTAAATGCAAGTTTTAACGCTCCGAAAGAATTCTGATCTTTCGTCTCTAATTTGACATGTAAGCACTACACAAAGTTTTAAAATTCAAATTGATGTATATTAATTCAACATGGGATAACGCTATTTATTACAAGAAACTTACAAGAGAATAACAAAATTCTAACTAGAAATAAGGCATGGGAGGGCAAAAATAGAAACATAGGATAGTACTTCTTAAAAACTACACATAGCAAGGAAACAAACCTGTTCCAACTGTGTGGCAAAAGCAACAGTTACAGACAAGACAAAGTAGTCTCTGCAATACTCTGCTGGTCCAATCTGATGATAGCCCTCTTCTTCATTCAAGACTGGTACAATACTTTTAGGGTCTAGTCCAGAAAGAAGGGCAGGTGCTAAGAGAGAAGAAAAAAATTAAGTAACTTGTGACCTTATTAACGGCTGCATGTTTCACATATAGTTGTAATTTTATCTTTAATTATTGCACATGTGGAAAGTAAAATTACAAATAAAGATCTTGATGCTTGGTTCCAAAGCATTTCAACACAAAAAAGTCCCTAAGTATACTTAGGTCTAGATATAAAAAATGCTGAAATTTATTTCTATTCAGTGGGCACAGATGTCAGTTTGAACACTATGCTAGACAGAAAGCTAGTGCATATTTTTATTTAATGTTACAGTGAGTAATATTACAGTGACTGGAACTTTATTTCATTAAGTTAGAGTCTACCATGCTGTTTATTTTACTCATTAAAGGAAATGCAAGACAGTAACTGCATATGACAGCCTGTTGAATTGTTTAAAGAAGTATGAGGTCTCATTCCACAGACCTTTGGAATGTTTCATTTGAAGATTTTTCATCCGACAGTCTACAAAACACTGTTTGTATTCTGGTTTACTAGTTTCTACTCAATAGTGCCAGTAATTTAATACATTTCAAAGCACCTCATGTTACGCAGATAGTAATAACCACACAGCACTTTTGGTTGTGAACCAAAAGGCTGTGTTTCAAACATTGGAAACTTTAGACCACTTAGGTCAGTGAATCAAAAAAAAAAAAAGGGTATGAATCCTGAAAGGAAAACATCTCCTTAGCTATCTGACTAGACTAGAATTGGGTAATCTAGCTTTGTCATACCCAATGCTTGGAACATTAACTTTAAACCTGTGAAAATCTACACATTTGTTTTCCTCCATTGCCTAAATATGGTATTGACTAATCTTGAGATGACAGAAGAAAGGCAAAGCTGGCAAACTTGCTTGTATCAATTATTCCACAGACAGCATGAAGTGGAAGACAATGCTGGCTGAAGGCAGAAGGGATTTCTTGTATTTTCTGCCAGTGTCATGAGCGGTAGGAGAGCTTGCAGGCAGAAAGATCACAAGGGAAGTACAGATTAACAAATAATTTACAGTAGTTCCTTGCCTCCTTTACAAACTTTAGAGTATGTAAAATTCCCTGTGCTTTGTTGTGAAAGGAGCTAAGTGATTACACTGGAACTTCAATACTGCCTTAACCACTCTTGCAATGCAGCCAAGTCGTTGAAGTCTGGGCCAGAAACCTTGTAAAACACCTACTGCCACTGACCACTTTGTTTTTACAAAACCACAGCCACAGATCATGATAAGCAGATGATGAATTGAGAATTAGAAAAAAGCTACCCTCAGGGCAAGAACACAAAGTACTGTAAGGTAAGTAGGAGAAAATCCATTACTCGTAACAGAGGCTCAGTTTTTAGAAATGAAGTAGATAGGCTTTTGGGTGGGGGATAAGGAGGGAGGTAAATCTGTTTTTGTTTTTTGGGGGGGGGGGGGGGGGGTTTTTTTTTTTTTTGTTTTTTAGGGTTTGTTGGTGGGGGGGTAGAGAGGGAGGGAAATTTTTTTTTTTTTTGGGGGGGGGGGAGGGGGTGTCTTTTTTTTTTTAGTTTCTAAGGGTTTGGTTTTGTTTTTTTTTTAACTACTAACTTGCATTAAAAAATGCCAGATAAAAAAATTACTGAAAAGCACAGCACATAAATAAAGACATCTACTAGTGTTAATATTTGAGTTAATAGATTTTTGACACATTTCATTAATTACTTTTGAGACGAATGTACGAGGGAATCCAGAAGTGGCTAAGTCCCAACAGTTAATTTAAAGTAGATGTTACTACAAAAACTTATCAATAGAACATGATTTAAGTACTGAATGATTTAGATCAGATGAAAAACCCATCAGAAAAGAGAAGTAGCCTACCCAACAAACAAAATATTGCACTACCTTATAATTCCAAGCCCAAACTACTGAAACTGCATTCTGTAAAAAAGCTCCTTTCTTACTTCTTTCATTACAGAACTTTCTAAAGTCCTGAAGAGTAAAATGTGTAAAAAGGAATAAACTATGAGTCCCCAATTCTGATTTTAAAGATCAGTTGGTTTGCAACTTTGTCCATCTGAAAGTCACACAATTACCATAGTAAAGCATCCTTGTAAAGTTATTACCACATTAATCAGCTGTAAAAGATTTGCATTGGAAATGCTATGAAATTAAAATTCTCTTGAGTCTTAACACATTTGCAACAAGTGATATGTTCATCTGGCACAGGAACATTTTTAATTCAAACTGAGTGATATTCTTATTATGTTACTTACCCTTCCCTTCTCTAGGGGGTGCCTCCTTTGCTTTAAAACCATTGACCAGTGCTTTTGAATCAGTCTCCAATATAACACCTACTTGTATTTCAGATTTAAATTTAGTGTACTTGTTACTAAGCAGAGGATACCATTTTGGTGCCTACATAATTAAAAACAAAAATAAAACCCAAAAGCATTTATAAAAACAGGACAATAATATAATATGGTTACAGAAAAATTAGACTTGCTTTAGTATTTCTACTTCATCATCTATAGAAATATACCTTGGTTTATTTCCAAAAATTCAGTCTATTTTGAGTACACTATTATACTAAAAGATTCTATAGAATGATTCCTGGAAGACTAGCTGAACATACTCTTTTCCACCAATTTGTACAGTAAGCAAGGTAGCTAGAAAAATACGCGATAACTCTTTAATTAGAAGAGAAAATCAAGTTCTCAACTGAAGGTGCACAGCAAGTTATACAGATCACAAATCCTTAAGAAGCGTGATGTAAAATAAGACACTAAGGTCCTGTTATGACCCATATCAGAGCTAAGCACAACACAGAATTTTGATTAATTAAATTTGTATAAACAATTATATTATGTTTACTCTATGCTGTTAAGGGGCAAGAACTTCTGATCGCCTAACACATCTTCCACAGAGGCCCATTAAAAAAACTTAAGACTTGATATGATGATGGAGATTCAATTCAATTGCTCAGTATCAATTGCTCTGATAAATTTTTCCAGGTGATTAAATAATGGAATCGCTTAGAAGTATTGCTTACAAGTGTCCAATTCTCAAATTCAGAAGTGCAAGATTAGTACAGAAGTATTTTCACTTGCCCACGTTCTTATATAAAGTCAAGATGTTTCTCCTCTAAAAAAAGAAGTATGCGATCAACTAGGATTCATATTCCAAAACAGGACTTGAAAGTTATGCTTGTGCCTTAATTCAAATTCTACTATCTTTAACAGTACTGTTGTCAAAACATAAATTTTTAAAGCTTCATGCCCCATACCATACCTGTTTCTTTTCCTGCGCAGCCCTTAAATCAAGTACAATATAGCCTATATTCTCCTTAGCTGAAGATACAGGATCCAATGCAAAACACTGGAGTTTGATAGGTGTACGCTGCAGCCTGAAAGAGCAACTCAGTTGAAATCCAAAATGTAAAAGTTATCTCTGCAATTAGTTCATAAAAATAATTCATAGGTTTCAAGCATACCAATGATACAAAATTTGTTACAGAACTAGTTTTAATAGGTCAGAAACTGAGTTTATATTGAAAGTCTAAAAATTCATCATTAAGTGAGAGAATGAACAAGTGGATTAATTTTGAGAGAGGAGTGTATTGGAGTCTCACAGAGCCTCAAGGGCTATTAAAAAGACATTAATGACAAAAATTCAATCTCATCCACGTACAAGAAATAAGCACTGCACCTCACACGAAGTTGGAATTTCACTTGTGAGGGTATCTTAAAAATACGACTCATACAAAAGATTTTTGTGCAAAGCACCTAATGAGGCATACATAAGGTTGCTAGCGTAAGGTACATTTAGGCGTTTTTCTCTCATCAAACATCAAAGATAATACCGCCTTTTTAACTTCTTCGAAAATACGGAGGTAATATTATAATCTATCAGTCAAAACCAAATGACAGTTATGGAAACCTCATTCAATTTCTCAGCTCTTCTATTTGACATTTTCAAAAATATTTTACATAGGCTTTTCAGGCTTGAAGTTAAGTTAATTCTGTACCACAGTATGTATAAGAAAGCTTGAATCCAATGCCTGAACTATAGCATTATTAATGTGCTGCAAGCTCTTGCGTTTTTTTCAGTAGTGTAAAAACATACCCTTTAGAATTGTTAAACACCACCTATCTTGCCACATACTCTTTTGTTTGTTGCGGCAACATTACGGTAGATCAGTGTACAGCTAAAAGAAAATTTCTAAAAAAAAAAATTCAGATGACAGTAACACAAAAATTGTATTTCAGTAACTGTAAAGACAAGAAAATGAAATTTCATCTCCAAATTAGACTTAACTTTCTAATGTTACCTGTGCTGATGAAGTGCTTTCCTATCAAGTTCCCAAGCCAATTCTGTAGCAAATTCTGGCTGATCAGTATGCTCTACAGGATCAGTAGCCAACTGTTCACCATCAAACTTTGCTTCAACTATAAGCATGCGCTTGGGTCGTTTTGGAAAACAGCGCCCTGCAAAAGAGTGTAATTGCCATGCACCATCACTAAAAAAAATAAGTGAGAGAAATAACAAAATGAAGTGAACACTTGTAAATTTACATGTATCACAGTGCGGGGAGGGCCTATATGCATGTCGGAGGACAGGATCTTATTTTAAAGCTACCTTGGCAAACTACGTAAATGGACAGAAAGATAATAGAATTTATTTGACAAAGAAAAAGCATTCAGCCAAAAAAACCCCAAACAATCCAAAATAGACAAAAACACCCAAACAGACAAAAACTCCACGCTCGCACAGTAATTACACCTCAGTAAGTATAACCTGTAGAAATACAAGATGAAGAATAATTAACTAAGTATTCGAGTCAACACTAAAAAAAAGCTTACAGTAGATTGCTAATAGGGGATACAAACACCAGAATACTACTTTAAAAAAAAAAAAAAAAAAAAGGACGGCAGACACATATGAAACGATCCTGATCGTGGCAAGACATTGCCTGCACTCCAATGTTTGATCCAAAGCTTTCCTGAAGTGTGACCCAGCCGGAAAGTCTCCACAGCCGGCCAGCGACAACTGAGCCTCCGCAGCCTCCCAGGGCGGGCTAGCGACGCTGCTGCCTCCAGCTAGAGAAAGGGGGACTAACACGACGCAGGGCTGTCGTTGCCTACATACAGGCTTGATTCTGAGGGAACGGTGGCAAACGATTATCTGCACCCACTGGGGACGGCAGCGAAAAGGGGTTAGAGGACAACACAGGTCAGGCCAGTTTCGCAATGCAAAAAGACAGAATTTTTTTCAGGAAAGGAAGGATGCTTTCATCATTCATTTTAAGTAATATTTTTGGTAAATACCTCCAGAAACAAACTGGGGGTAGTCTACACTGGCTTTAAGACATGTACGTCCGTAGCTTTACTAATATAACCAGTTTATTAAATATAGCTTGGATTATCCCGCTCACTCCACAGAGAAAACACATCTGCAGGCGGCGACCGCCCCCCGTTTTCCGTCCAGGACGGAGACGACGACTAGCAGCCGGGAGGCCGCGACCCCTCCCC
>NW_009207088.1:0-16243 GCF_000690835.1 Fulmarus glacialis | reverse complement strand
TCCCTTCCAACCCAAACTGTTCTATGATTACATCTATTAGATTTTGATTCTGGGACCTTTCATATTAAAAATTATAAGTTAGTCTTGGTTGTTAAAACTCTACCTTCATGTTCTGAGAGCATAAGGAGACACTAAAAACCAGAAATTATACATTTTGAGTGGACTTGAGCGCTTGTCAAAAATTAGCATTACTTGAAGGAGACTGGTTCTAAATTGATTTAGCTTTGTACCAACCAGAAGAATCAGTAAAAATCAGTTCCGGACTTACAACAAATAAATGCTGGGACATAATGGTACAGAAAAAAAGTCGTTAGTAAATCCATTTCACTGATGATGATTAGTCTAATACCATCTGTATTGAATTGGGTGCTATAATAATAGTTTCCTAAAAGAGAGGCAGAAATTATAATGAAGATAGCTATACCTGCTTATCACACCCCTCTTTGGAGAATGCTTGACTATTTGAGTCCCATATGAATGTGCAGCAGATCACTTGCTCTGAGAAGCTTCTAATACATCTTGACTGTACCTTCTTTGTACATCAGTTCCTTTTCTAGCAAGCATTTGCTATGAATATTTCTTCAGAGATCATCTTTCAAGCTACTTACAAATGTTGTCCTCCATCATGACGAAAGGCTTGATGAGCATTCACTGCACTTTTTGCAGTTTCAGCCTGAAATGACTCAATGTCACACCTTAGAGTTGGATGCCTTTTCTCTCCCCTCTTTATTATGACTCAACTCACTATGCACAGTGGCTTTTTATACTCGTCACCTCCTTTACATACTTTTTGTGATTGTATTTCAGGTGATTTTGTTATCTACTGCTAGCCCTTCTGAACAGCATCTCAGGGATGTATCCAGGAAATTGAATTCCTATTAATCCAATATAGGAGAGAAGTAGGTCATCAAGCAGTAAAGCAAGTTCTGCTCTTTTTCAGATACTGCTTCACAGAGTATGTGAAGCCTCTCCCAAATGAAACTTGAATTGCAGCAAGAGCAGCATTTCATGTGTGATTTTGGCATTTCCAGTTTTTGACCAAAAGTCTGCACATGACAAATGAAAGCATGCTTAGACATATCAGGAGCTTTTGGAAAGGTGCAAATTAATCTCCAAAGCAAGCAAAGCTCAGTGCTGTTATGTTTCTTTGTCTGAATGGTACTGTTTACCCATTTGATCAACTTACGTGTCTCTGTGCTGGTTTTGGCTGGGATAGAGTTAATTTTCTTCATAGTAGCTAGTATGGGGCTATGTTTTGGATTTGTGCTGAAAACAGTGTTGATAATGCAGAGTTGTTTTCATTGTTGCTGAGCAGGCCTTACACAGAGTCACGGCCTTTTCTGCTCCTTACCCCACCCCACCAGCGAGCAGGCTGGGGGTGCACAAGAAGTTGGGAGGGGACACGGCTGGGACAGCTGACCCCAACTGACCAAAGGGATATTCCATACCATATGACGTCATGCTCAGCATATAAGGCTGGGGGAAGAAGAAGGAAGGGGGGGGACGTTCAGAGTGATGGCATTTTGTCTTCCCAAGTAACTGTTGTGCGTGATGGAGCCCTACTTTTCTGGAGATGGCTGAACACCTGCCTGCCGATGGGAGGTAGTGAATGAATTCCTTGCTTTGCTTTGCTTGTGTGCGCAGCTTTTGCTTTTCCTATTAAACTGTCTTTATCTCAACCCACGAGTTTTCTCACTTTTACCCTTCTGATTCTCTCCCCCATCCCACCGGGGCTGAGGGAGCGAGTGGCTCTGTGGGGCTTAATTGCTGGCTGGGGTTAAACCACAACAGTATCCCTGACAGATGGAATAGTTTAGTCATCATTGCAAAAGATAGAGCGGACGAATCTTGAAAAAGGTGAATAAATTCTGGGGAAAGCTGAGATCCCGGTGAAGGGAGTGTTTTTGACAGAAAGCCACAGAATTAGGCTTAGTATTTCCTACCTATTCCATATTTCACTTACAGTTCTCTAGGTTCATTACTTGTGATCAATATTTTACAGCTTGGTAACGGCACACAGGGCGCAAAATAAACAGTTTACATCTCCTCCTGACAAATGCAGTGATAAATCACTCACAGAGGCAAAAGCAGGGCACCCATTTGTCATACAGAAAGCTTGAAGCAAATGTGCCAACATCACTTGAGCTTTATTACTGTTGTCAGATCATCTCCAATTCCACTGAACTGTGGGGACTTTCAAACTGGTAATAAAAAAAAAGAAAAATATATATATTGAGGTGTTAATTTTGTCTAATTCTAATTTTCTTATAAATTGGTATATATTTTTGTTAGACCGAACAGATAGCTTTGCTTGCTCTATTATTCTCTACTCTATTCCAGCAGAACTAGTACAAAAATGTAGAATTCTGACAATGAGTGAAGTCTGAATTGTAGTCTGGAGGTTTTATGCCAGTACAACCTGTTGAGCTTTCAAATAACACAAATGGCTGAGGAGAAAAAGATTATTTCTGTGAATCTGAAAAATATTTTTATAGAGAGGCTACTGAAACAGGCTTAAAAAGAAGGTTGTATATTACACTTGGTCCATGATGCCAGCTATTTTTAATTCACTAGTGTAATCTGAATACTTTAGTCTGAGATCTTTCATCTGTCATTAATATTTTAAATGCTTTCCCCTTCATTATATGTCTGCTCTTACATAATACAAAGCATCTGTAGTCTACCTGATGGCATAACATTTTGAAATGTAGGACAATCCAAAAAACCCCCATCACATGAAGTGCATATATTGTCTGTATTTGTTAATATCTTTCCATTTACTATTTGAACTTTGCTAACACTTACATGTTTACAAGCTGTGCTGGAAATTATTAAGGATAGCTACTGAAAGGATGTATATGTACTCAAATCTTTGTCGTTACTGCCATATTTAAAGAAAAAAAAGTGTAGGAATGCAAATTTTATCTATTAGAGGATGAAGATATGGATTGTATCTGTATAGAACTTGACAGCTATTTCCACGTTATTTTCAGTAGCTCTTCAAGCATATGACCTTCTCTTTCATATTTTAGCATTAAGTAAATATTGTATGGAGCTCAGAAATGTAGAGGAATGGGAAATATATGCTAACAAAAATCTGTTTTAAACTTATAGCATATGGTTGAACTGTCACTTAAATGTCACTCCAATTGCCTCCTATTGATAATTCTTTGTAATTTTCGCATGAATGTCAAGTTTAATTTAAATTGTGCCTGTAATTGGTAAAAGTCAATCGCTTAAGCACACCTCCCACTGAGGCTATATTACTTTTTCATCACTTAGTGTTTAAGCATTAATCAACTTGAGTTCTCCGTGTGAGCTTAACATCCTCTGTTGGTGTTGTGATGATAGCTAATTTGGAGAAATTACTGAAGGAATCTGCCCCCTATCCCAATCTCAGTTAAATACGAGGGAAACATTCAGTGCTGCTTTTCTGATTTTTGGTTTTGCCTTGCAGGAAGGAGGTGTAGTTGCTCTCTTTAAGATCTGTCGCCAGGATTGTTTCAGGTGCCTTTATCCTCAGACGCTGAGGACATTGGCATCCATTTGCTGCGTAGAGGAAGGGATGCACCAGCTGGAAAAGGTAGGCACTTCAGCATTCTTTACCGACTGCTTCATAAAAGAGAGAAGTCCTGTCTTTAATCTCTTCTAGGAATTGAAAACTTGGTGGTGTTTGATACTGTACTCCATACTATGCTCATTTTTTCTGTGCTTGAACATATCTTCAGTCTTTAAAAATTTAGTCCCAGCCATAACATTATCCTATTCAGTTGCTTGCACAAATAAGCTTTCTAAGTGGGGATAGTTTTCATAAAACAGGTAAATACAATAGTGACTACGTCAAAAAACTAGGGAAATTATAATTTCTGGACTCTTCGAAGTGTTTGTTTAGAAATGCCAACGTTTCAAATAACCCTTAAGGACAGAAAGCTTTATACCTCCTTAAATCCTTTCCTGACGCTCAGGTAGGGCACCTGCTTGGTACTGCAGTAACTTGTGAGAGTTGTAATTGCACAGAAAGAACTGGGACACATATAGCAGCTAGCCAATAGAAAAATGTGTCTGCTAATCAGCAACAAGTCTCATAAAATCCAATTTTATCTGGGGTGGCAAACATCAAAACATTATCCAGATAAAATTATATCAACTGCTTAGACTCCGTTCCTTTCTCATTCTCACTACATACTGCTGTGTTTTGGAAAATGAACACTTCTGGTCACTAAATCATGATCTCATCCTTTGTATTTCATAAAACGGTCATCTTCCACAGCTGAATAATGGCCTCTTCAAGTTAATGATAAATGATTTCACTGCCACTTTACATTGACGTATCTTGTAATTTACTGCCCAGAATTCAAGCAAACCGTGACAGAACATCTGCAGCAAAAAGCAAGTCTCTGAGCTTACAGTAAATGAAGATGACTTAAATTTTTTTTTGACATAATGCTGGTTCAGACTGACACCAGAATCAGTCTAAAAGGATCTTTCATTATGTCCACTATAATAGTGGAATTAATAGAGTTAGAAATGGAAAAGATTGATTCAACTCACCTGGTCCAATTCCTGGCAGTGTCAACATGCATTTAATGTGGCTCATATCAAAGCTGATGAAACAGGAGTCCTAGAAAAAGTGACAACTCTCAAGCTCATATGTCTTTGATCTACTTTAAAGTTGATCACAAGTAAAATTGCTCAGGGTAAACTTTGTCACAATCAGGAATGGAGTAGGGTTTAAAGGATTTTTAACTGAAATCCCTACCACTGCTTTCAGTAGTTCATTTTTCACCTGGGCCTTCAATTCTTAAGTCACATTTTGGAAAAACTGAAGTCTGCAACATGAGGGGCTGGACATTAATCCTACTCACCTGACTGAACAGACAGGTTTATGACAGGACTATTTGGTTATCACTTTGTCAACTTCTTTGCCTAAAATTGTGCTGCTGAGGATCCATATGTTGTGTGGGTCCAGTACATGCCTGGGTTTCTGGTGGGGGAGAATGGATTATTTCATATACCAAAAGAAATAAAGAAATTTTCTCTGCAAGGAGGTTAATGTCCTTCCAAGTGCTGATGGGGGCTAAACAACACAGGCCGGTACAATGCTATGTCATCTGTAAATAATCTATCAGCTCATGACAGCCCAGGTTTGCCAGTTTATAGAGCTGAGGAAGGATAGTAAACAAGAAAGTTTTACTACTCTCTGTACTCTCTTTTCACCCTTCTTGTACACCTATTTAGAAGCAACAAGATATTCTGACCATAGGGAACCAATGGAAAGTGCATGGATCAAATGACCAGTATTTTGATGTGAACAGCACTCCAGTTTTTTATATTGTCGTCTTTAAACAAGAATGATTTTTTTTTTTCTTTCAAAATTTGAAGTACTCTCGCAAAGAACAAAAAGAGGGTTAACAACATTAGCATTCCTATCATTACAGAAATTACCATAGAAATTACTACTTATCTGGCAGAAGGGGTGGCTTCTATTATCCATCTAAGTACCTGGATGGTAGTGAAGCATTTAATTTGCTCTAATGTGAATATCATTATGCCACCTAGTGCATTAAAACATCAGTGCAATTTGAACTTAATTTTTAATGACTGAAACTTCATTCAAACAAATAAAGCTTGGCCTCCAAACAATTCAGATTAGGTAATTCAATGGGGAAAAAAAAAAAAAAACAAACAAAACAACCAAAACCTAAAAAACCCCACAAACCCCAAACAAACCCCACCCCCTCTATTTTTCAATTAGATTTCACAACCATTAAAGTGTTTAAAAGACCACTTAAAAGAAAGCAGCAAGAGTTATCATTTCTAATGGAACTTTTGTATGGGAGGTGAACTAAAAGGGTGTGGTATACTTTCTGCAGTAATTGCAGTGCTTAATTACTAAAGACATTAGGAATATTGTTTATTTATCCAATGCTCTTTGATCTTGCCAATTCAGTAGCAACACAAGAAGGTAACAAGAACATCTGTGTTAATGTAGATGGTTATTTAGAAGGCAAGCAAGGAAGTCAGTAGTTCACAGGAGGCAATACAAGTAGAGAGTATTTTAACATTTTTCTTCTGTTTTAAGATACCTGAAAGATACCTTTCTTTATAATCAGTGCAAATTTAATGTGAATGATGTTATACTGGGTTTAAACCATTTGTCTTGAGTGAGTTTTTGGATTGCAATGTGGAAATACTGTCTTCATTTACTAATGAAGGAAAGTATCAATTGAGTGCTCATTTCTAAAGATGTAGAAAATTGCCTATTTTGAGCAAATATAGTTTCCTTAATTTTTAAAAAAATAACTCTTGTTCTTCCCAGTCGCACATCTTCAAAAATGTATGTGCACTACTCTCTTACCAGCACACTTGAGAAAGCCATTATTACTTTTTCATCATTTTGATAAACAAGCTGATCTTTGCCATAATTACAATGACCAAGTAGTTGTTGCAATGACTAGCTTTTACTCTTTCAGGTGAATCTAGTTGGCTGTATGTACAATAACGCAAAATCAGTTGGTTAAAATGCCAGTTTTAGAATAGTTATTATTTCACTTGCAAGTACTTTACTGACTTTTGAAAAGGTACTGTTCCTTTGTTGTACATTGAACTACAGAGCTCCAGGTACTCAACAGTATTAAATTAGTCAGGCAATTAAAGTAGAACGATAGTGAAGAAATAGTCTGATTTTGTGAGTGAGGTCTGTGTGTAAATAAATGTTGTTCTGTGTAACCTGTGCTCCACAAGTAGTAATTTTGGTGCTTCAAGCTGCTTATGGATGTCCTGTTGTTTGGTACACTTTAACTTCATAATCCACTGTGACACCAGCAGGTTTGAGATCATTCTTTGGTCTCAGCTGCCTGACAAGTCCCACTTCAGAGAGGAGTGGAGAGACTCTGGAAAAGCAATCAGAATTTTCCTCCTTTGCATTATTCCTGTAGCGGCCTGTCCCTGTACCCAAGAGAGCTTTGTCATCTGTGTCTTGTGGCACTTGAGCATGCAGAGTTTTTAGGAGAAAGCTTACTGCATCAGAAAGGATGGTTATTTTTGGTCTACGCATTCCAGAGTTTATGCAGAGACAATATATAATACAGGTAATAGATAATAGAGAAAATAGCTAAAAATCACTAAAACCAGAACTGAAAGGATTTTGGGGAGGTAAGCATGACTGGAAACTGAAGAACGGTGTTAGTGCTGCACATGCAGTCCTGTTTGTATCCAGCCCTGAGGTTTAGGACAGAAATACAATGATGTAGTGGGAGACATAGACATTTGTTGAGGGTTCCAGAAGGAAGGATATCTGAACCTGAACCTTCACGACTGTGCTTTGAATACTTAATTCACCTCAAGGGTTCCCCTATAGGAAGGACTATTGAAGGCACAGAGCTGGGATAGATTAATGTGTACATTTCATGAAACTTAAGGTAAAAAAAGAAAAATTGTGATCTTGATTGTCTGATAACGTACATTCTGCAAATTACATTAGGAATAACTGTACTTCAAATACCGTTTTCATTGTAAAGACACACACAAAATCTAACAGATATTGTCTTCAACATGAAGCGACCTTGCCTGGAAAAAGGATTTGTATTTGAATACAATCATACAACTTTAATCTTTAGCATGTTGTTTGCCTAAAGCAGTTCTTCAGCCCTTTCTCTTTCTGAGGCTGCATTAGGTCCTTGTTTTGCAGAGCTCTCTGAACAAAGTGTCTCCTATATATATGCTGACATGCAGCCTCATTAAAGTCTAAAGACTGTGGCAGTTTCTCTGCTTCAGGTCCATCCATGCAATGCTTGTTGTTGACTGGTGCTAGAAGGCATGGCTTTCCAATTTTTACCCTACGCTGAAGCTCAGTTCTGTGATTTGTCACTGAGGCAAACTTCCTGCTGCAATAAAAGAACTGCAGAGTTAGTTCAGAAATAAATAGCAAACAGATAGTGTAATGTACTGCAGTTTTTACCATTCAGGTGAAACATTATTACATGAAAAAGCTGCAGCTGGGACCTAGATCAAGGCTCAACTGCCACAAAAACATAATGATTTATACAAATAATCATCCAAGCAGCTGCCTAAATATTAACACTGTGCAATCGATGTTTACTTACACTATTTAAACTACTCCAGAAAGCAAGGCACCTGGAATCAACTCATTAAGAGAAGATATTCCAGAGAGACTGGTGACAACAGTTGTTACTTTCATTAATAAAACCTTCTTTTTAACAAATGACACAGCTTTTATCACTGTGCTTTAAGCAAAATTGTCTAGGTATAGATTATAAATTGCTTTGAATCCTTCATTCAAAGCACATTATATCAAATTACTTCCCTCCAGAAAAAGAATCTGAAGAAGGGGGAAGCAAGTACAAAGTGTACAATTTTTTGGGTTGGGAAACTGCATGAATTTCACAAAGAATTCTAAAACATGAGCAACCTAAAATCTATTGTTCACTGTGAACCCAGTTTGATTTTTAAGAACAACCATGATCTTACACACAGTAATAATTTCTGCATGACGGGGATGTAGTCTGTCAATGATATATATGAAAAACAAGCTTTTGGTGGGAATTAAGTAAAACATTTATTACAGAACCTGCAACTACAGTTTATTCATAGCTTTTGGGTGAATGTAAGCTGGTTACTTCATTCACCTCTAACCACTTTGAACTTCAGTCTCAAACATTAACCTCAGTCAAAACCAGGGAGTAACTTTGTTTCAAATGAAGTATATGGGTTGCCTTAAATCTCAGCTGCTAAAACCACTAAGGTTCATGTAGCTATACGGTGAGACAGAAATGAGAATTATGGAAAGGGCTTTGATTATGAGAGCTTGGGTGACCTGGTATGAGGGTGCAGTCACCACTTCTAAAATCTGAACACAAAAGTTCAGATGGATTTCATTGTCACAGCATATGAATGCTTCCACAATCATGAATGTTTTTATTTTCATACTACCTGGTATATGATGGAAATAACTTCATACCATACAAGAGATTGCAAATTTGCCTGATCTGAATGAACTATATAGCTGTGTTCATATTTGAATATTCCAAATGCAAAATACCAGGGGAAGCAAAACATTAGTAATGGTCTCCTAGAAAAGGTTGTGAGATTGCCAGTGGTTAGGGAGGAGAGACCCATAGGTTGCTACATTTAAAAGCATGTCTGTGGGTTGTTTGCTTCTTTTAAGAAGTGCAAGAGTAGTGTGCAGCTTTCTGAGAAGCAGTGAAATGTTGATTTTTATTATGGCAAGTAGTGGCTTATTCACAGGACTTCCAGCAATGAGAAAATCTCAGGAAGTGCAGAGGTCTGCCTCAGCTTGTTAGCCTCTCTCACTCCTCAGAGAAGAGCTTCGTGTTAAAATTTCTTTTTTTCTGGTCAATATATGAAAAAAATCTTATGGCCCATTTCAGTGGTTTTGCACCCAGTTAGTTTCAGAACAAGGGATTAGATGGGCCTATAAGGTGATAAAAATTAAATAGCTATTTTATTCTAAAATTAGTTGAATTCAAGAGCTTAAAAGATTAAGCATTTTTTTTAAGAAAAGTATTTTCAAAAAACCCATAGTTTTCAAAATTTAGTTTTAATTCATGGAAAGTCAAATTTCATGTTATTCTGTCTCCTGAGTGATACAGGGCAAGGCTGAGTATTAACAGCAGAATAAAGGACTTTTAGAAGTCATTAGAAGGGGGTAAGTTGTTCAGGGGCCCTTCTCTTGTCTCTTTCCCACAAAAGCAGGTAACATGCAAAGTTATAATCCTCTCTGAGTTTTTCATGGGTCAAGTTGACAAACATGTTCTCAACACTTTTTTATGAAGGGGAATATCATTCTCGTTTGTTTTCCAAAATAGTGCTTGTGAAGCTTCATGGATAGGAAGAGACTGGGAACTTACTTTCTGCATGCTTAAAATCACAGAACACTGGCTTGTGTGCTAAGAGCATGTGAGATGATGTAGATGGAAAGAGTTCAAGTGATCCGTTCCTTTTACAGCCCTTTGGCTGAAGAGTCAACTCTTCTGGTTTGCATAACGCACTTTTCTCCGTCGGAGAACGGCTCATCTTACATGGCTGATTGTAGCCAGGCTTTGAAATCACACTTGTGATGGAATGGACAAAGATTTCTGTTGTTCTGAATTTTGAGAGAGGAGGAAAACCTTTTAGAGACTAATTCAGGCAACTTTTGACACAGTGTGGAACACACTGAAACTTGGTGTCATTGATAGCTGGAGCTGGGAATTGTGTCTCACTGTTGTCACTGGGTAATTGTGTAGGTCACAAGAGAATGAAGAGCTACAATGACACAGAAATGTAAGTCAGTCTTAAGGAATAACGTGGGGAGCAACATTTTCAAAAGCTGCTTTTCACATAGTCTTTTGATAACCAGGCAAATCTATTTCTGATTTGTGGTACAAGCTGAGTTTGTGGTACAATTGGATAATGTGAAGTTCTAGGCTTGCAGCTCTTTAATTTACTGGACACTTCTTCTCAGTAAGGCTGTTTAATTAATTGGCAGTGAAAAATGTGCTGGGTTTGGCAAATTACATTTCTGTCAAAGCCCCTGCAAGATTCATTAAATCATATCCAAGAGTGCAGGAACTGCCCTTCCTCAACTGCTGGCTTCATATCTATTAGGTGGTGTTTCAAGTTTTACCTCCTGATTACACAGCTATGTATACATAATTAGTAAATGTAGCTTCTTTCAGCACAATCCTAAGCAAGTGTAGCAAGACCTCTTAGGTCATTGCAGAATCTGACCATCTTCAGATGCGACAGGCTGCAGTTCTAGGGCAAAATGCTTTGGAAGTCATGGAAGGGACGTGTTTCTGAATGCTGAAAACCAGTGTGAAAACACGTTTAAAAAAACAACCCTCCACCCCCTAAAACAACAACAATAACAACAACAAAAAAAACCCTAAAACCAACTGGTGGCTAATCTCTGCAGTATCATTTGGTCTGTTGAAAAGCTTCTGCCGGTTACATAGCAGATTAAAATTTGTTTGCTTTATGGTAGTACACACTTTATCATGCAAAGAAAAAAGCAAGGGTTTTTTTGATGGACTTATTATTCAAGAGACATGGAACTGAATAAAGACAGACATGTTAGTGCAGGATTATGGGGCATTGCCAGATCTCTGTAGGAAAAAAGTATACACAAAATGCCTTGGCTGAGGTCACTGCCATTATTCCAATTCTGTTAAAATGACTAATTAAATTACAGTGGTTTTGTTGTTGTAGCCCTGATGGGCTAAGGAGATATGTATCAGTTGCTCTAATAAAAAATATTGCCTCTCCTTACAAACCTTGTTTCACTTTAATCATATTACAGATTTTAAAAGAGGGAGAAAGGAGCCAGCAAGCGTAGCACTAAAGATAAACATTTTGATAATACTGGTAAAGTAGGACAATGTGAGACTTAGCTAAAGAATTGGTGAGTAGCTGCCGTTTGGAGGACACAGATTCTGTTGTTTATCAGTAGGTCCTCATTTAGATACTGGGCCTGGCCCAGACTCTGCAAACATATACACATGCACTTAGCCTTAAGCATGTGAGTAATTCCATTTAAAAACAAGAGAACCACTACCTGTTAAAACTGTCAACAGAGATGCACATCTGTTGGTCTGTTCGTGATTGAGGTTTCAGACTGCAATAAATGTTACAGAGTAAATATTCATTTGGTGATCGCTGAACACATAGTGCTATGGAACAAAGCGAAACTTTCAGAGTCAGATCAAATAGGTACAAGCCCTTTTTGACAAACGTTGTCTGTCTTTTTCAAGAAGAGGCACAGCAGGCAGTCTACGAATTGATATATAAATCTATCTATAAATTAGTAACAAAAACATGACCTGTCTTCTAACTCATCAATGAACACTTTTAAGTCTTTTGCCTTTAGTGTGAGTCCTTCCATGTCACCTACAGATTTAGGCTTTGCTTCCCTTTGTCCTGTGCTTAAAGTGGCATATTGCTTAAGCGTGGATCTGTGATAACGTGTTCACATGCAAAAATTTCGTAATAGTCAAAGCAGCCCTGTTTTATTCAGGTTTTGTCATTTTTCAGTAAGACCTGATCAGGCGAAGGCATTGCAGTGGCATTCAGGTATTATCAGTGATGTGCTGAGAGTAGATCTTGCCACTGCTCTGTTGTATTTTTTTCATGGATCCAGAGCAGTGTTCATGCAGAGTGAGAGCTGATAGAATTAGGTGTACTTTGGCATTTGGTTCCCCTATATGATGCAGTCACTGTAGGAGGAACAACCTCTCTTCTCAGCTCTGTCTTTTTATACATGTCTCTTTTTTTAGCTGAGGTGCAGAACAGAGAGCGTCTTAAGATTTTTTTTTTTCTTCTTGTTTTAAAAAGATAAGTTTCATTGAAATAGATTTTGAAAGATGAAAAGGAAAGTCCTCAGACTATGCCAGGTTACTGAAGTGTACACTTCAATGTGCAAGATCAAATTGGAACTGTGCCTGTAGGTTGCCATTCCCTCCAACTTAATTTTGAAACTTTGAGCTGGTGCCAGGTTACCACTCTGCACTTGTTTGGCTCCCATATAATTTACACATGGTTTTTGCAGTCAGTTATGTTGGTATTTTATGCTATCTATTGATTTTATATTTCACTAAGTATTTTATTTAAAGCACTCCAAATAGCTCTAGATTTATGTTTCAAAAGTCAGGATGTTAAGAGAATTTTATAAATGAAAAATAATTTGGAAATCACCAGATGATGATTTTTCTGTAATGATTTAAAATATTGCTTAAAGCGATGACAGTGATCAGGGCAGTAAATGATCCACGAATGACGTCTGAAGGAACAGAAGCCAACACATCAAATGACAGGTGGGTTTTCCCTACCTAATAATAATAATAATAATCTATCAAGCAAATTTAATTTTAAGATGAAAGAAGCAGCTTACTCAGCTCCTAAACTGAAAGCAGAGATTAATGAGAATCAATTGAAGCATTTAAAAAGAGTGCAGGGAGGGAGCTATTTTGGAACTCAAATATTCCTCCTGTCCCTGGTAGAGGCAGAAGAGAAACTGGAAAGACATGGCCTTACAGAAAGACCTATCAGATGAGTAGCTTTCGTAATTCTTCTCACTCAGCAGAAAACTGTTGCATTGCATATCTGCATTTGTATCCATATGTAAACACACATACTGAATGTGCTTACATTGTACACATTAAATAGCTTAGCTGTAGCCACAATAAAATGTGAGGAGAGATGGGGTGAAAATACTTACTAAATGAGATAGACTCATTAGATAGCTCCCCCTTCACAAAATCTCTGCTGAAATTAGATACGCTGGTCTAACTAACCCATCCTGCGGCGGACTTCGTGACTCAGTATTGTTCGTGATTTTTGTGATTCATTAGAAAAGTCCAAAGAGTTTACTGCTTAGAGCCTCCATTTCTTGTTTGGCTGACCTTTGAGCTTGCCTAAAACCCCACTGATTTCAGAGACCTCTGCAGGAAGAAAAGCATACCTACTTAGATTTGGTTACACAACAGGGATTTAAATGCCTTTGGAGCCTGAGAATTCAGTACTAGCATTATTTTCCCTTCTAAGGCTTCTGCCACATCTATTTTCCTGCCTGAATTAACTATGATTCTTCGAGTTTTCTAGTGCTCTATGTGGTTTCTTGTACATCTATTCTTGCTTGCATAACATTGACTTTCAAAATTTTTATACGCATTTAATTTTGAAGGACTGAACTCTCACAGATGCACATTATTAAAAAGCAAAAGGAGAAAATCCTTTCTTCATTCATCTAACTGCAGCTATGGAATTCCTCACTAGTATAAAACTACACTTACAGAAATACTGAATGACAAAAACCCTCAAAAATAAAAAATAATTTCTCCTGGTTCCAAGTGATTTATATTTCTTTTCTTTGAGGCATGCCAGTTGGAAACAAATAGCTTTGTATGTTCCATCTGCTGGAATTTTTAAGTCATTCATAAATGAGCTGATCTCAATCATACCTGAGGATAACATGATGGAGGCTGCTAGACAAAGTGACTGGCTTACTTTGATCTGGTAATGAATATTGGTCATCTATTGGGGTGAGAATCAGGACTTGAGAGCGCTGCAGAAAATTGTTTTTCCTTACAAGAGCATCTGTGTTCCGAGTAGTTAGCTTCTCAGCTTGACCACTTCCTTGGGCTTGTTTTTTTTTTAGTAGTAGTTCAAACTAGCAAAATACATAAACCTCAGCTTACATGCAACTTATACCTTGTCTTTTTTCCAAAACTGCTTTTGTAATTCTTGTACTCCCATGAGTGTTACTACCCTTCCTTGGGTTCAACATGGAGTTAACAAGCCTTTTGCGTCACAGCACTTACCACTCACACTTGCCGAGGCAGTGAGGCTGTAAGAGTCCTGCTGTGACACAGGGTTCACTGCAGGTGTAAGCTAGGAATCTTTTCTAGCTGTAGGTACTAAACCTCTGCAAATTGGGTCCCAGCAGTGCTCCCAAAATGCACAAGGTCTAGATATTGTTACTGAGAGGGAAATTCACAAATTTGTATTTTGCAAAATCTCATTTTATACATACACAGTTGCTTGTGGTTTTTGTTTGTTTTCACCCAATGTTTGCCAAAATTATGTTCAAAATACATGCTTCAAAACCTCTTTTGTCCTCTCCAGTACCTATCACCGCAACAAAGTGAGAAAATGCTTTACAAAACGGGGAAAAAGTATATACAGGAAACTTTTTTATGACCAGTTCTAGTACTGGCCACTATTACTTAAACTTTCTACCAGTAGATTTGCTTGGTTTAAATGAGTGGTTAGCAGTTTTACTTTCTCCCCCAAACATCATTACATAAACACAAAACTATCTCAGGGTTTTCCTGCCAGTATTGGTATATTCTGACTCTGTTGCATGGGCCAAATGCTAACTCTTGCTGGAGCTGAGTTTTTTTCCCAGAGCTAGTTGTAAAAAAGAAACAGAGGAAATCAAACCCAGTGTAAGCTAATTGACTACTTAGCTGAAACTCGGTGTCCTTTCCTTGTGGCATGCATTTTAAGTCAGGGTTGGAAGTATTGAATTACTCAGGTGAAGTATCCAGCGTGTGCTCCTAACAAAAACAAAGGAAGTTAATTGTATAAGTTTTTTCTTACCTCGTGTTTCTAATGAGCTAAAAGCTGCCATTGTGGCTTAGCTGAAACTCACCCATGATATGTATGAGTCTCCCTGTATTTCTTAAAAAAGTGAAGGTTAAATAATAATTAATAGCAGGTGATGTAGAGGCATGTTTGTGCGTCAGTATAATGTGTTTTTTTGCATAGGCTTGTTTGCAGGAAACCACTTAGATCTGGCGCTCTGCCTGATTTATACTAAAACTTTCATGTTTCATAAAGCATCTTGGAAAACATTTAAAGAGCTGTTGGAAAAACAATCTCATCCGTTTAAGATAATAATCCTGCTTTTGAAAAACTAAACATCTAACAGCATTGCTCATATATTTACTGTATTTTACTTCTCTTGCCTATCATGAAATTCGCAGACAATAGCTCTTTCACTGACTGTTCCTTCCCTTGCCACTACTGTCTAGAACTTTTCCTTTTCAGAGGGCTTTCAGTTTGTTCGTTTACTGTCCCTGGGAGTAGACGAGCAAGCTTTTGTATGGATCAGGGCATACTGATCTGCAAAATCAGTCTCAATTTTCAGAGATACTTTGCTGCATGTCATAGAATGGCAGGCTTCCCCCTCCAGCTTGTGTTTTGGTAGGGAGGTAAAGTCCACAGATTGATCGGGGCTGACATAAACTTGAGCTGGAAACTTGACTTGGTGTTTAGTGTTATTCTTTAATTTGGAAGTAATCTAGAGTCCTGAAGATTGTCTCTTAGGCCTTATTGCGCATAGCTGGTTTTGTTTAACTCCACTAGCTTTTAGACTTCAAGTAAAAGTTTAATCTGACAAGGATCTTCAGCTTAGATGAGGTCTTGCAGAAGGAATCCCTGTGGGACCAGCAGGTGAATTAAGAAGGCAGAAGTCTTTCCAATTTTCATAAGAGCTCATCTTTGTCACTTTGTTCTCACAAAGAAGGTGTGAGAAAGTTTCCCCAATAACTTGGCTTCACCATGGGCAAGTCTTACCTGACCAACCTAATGACCTTCTATGATGGAGTGACTACATTAGTGGACAAGGGAAGAGTTACAGATGTCATCTGTCTGGACTTCTGTAAGGCCTTTGGCACGGTTCCCCACAACATCTTCTCTCTAAATTGGAGAGATAGGGATT
>NW_009207087.1:1055-2773 GCF_000690835.1 Fulmarus glacialis | reverse complement strand
GTCACCTGGTCATAGAAGGAGATCTGGTTAGTCAAGCAGGACCTGCCCTCCATAAGCCCATGCTGACTGGGCCAGATCACCTGGTTGTCCTGTACGTGCCACATCGTGGCAGTCAAGATGAACCAGGTCAGCCTGACCGGCCTGTAGTTCCCCGGATCCTCCTTCTGGCCCTTCCTGTAGATGGGAGTCACAGTTGCTAACCTCCAGTCAACTGGGACCTCCCCTTTAGCCAGGACTGCTGATAAATGATTGAAAGGGATGAGCACTTCCACCAGCTCCCGCAGAACCCATGGGTGGATCTCATCTGGCCCCATAGACTTGTGTGTGTCTAAGTGGTGTAGCAGGTTGCTAACCATTTCCCCTTGGATTATGGGGGCTTCATTCTGCTCCCCAGCTCTGTCTTCCAGCTCAGGGGGTTGGGTGCCCCGAGAACAAGTCGTCTTACTGTTAAAGACTAAGGTAAAGAAGGCATTAAGTACCTCAGCCTTTTCCTCATCTTTTGTCACCCCCCGCATCCTATAAAGGATGGAGATTCTCCTTAGCCCTCCTTTCATTGTTAATGTATTTATAGAAACATTTTTTATTGTCTTTTACGGCAGTAGCCAGATTAAGTTCTAGCTGGGCTTTGGTCCTTCTAATTTTCTCCCTGCATAACCTCATGACATCCTTGTAGTCCTCCTGAGTTGCCTGCCCTTCTTCCAAAGGTCATAAACTGCCTTTTTGCCCTGAGTTCCAGCCAAACCTCTCTGTTCAGCCAGGCTGGTCTTATTCCCTGCAGGCTTGTCTTTCGGCACATGGGGACGGCCTGCTCCTGCACCTTTAAGATTTCCTTCTTGAAGACTGTCCAGCCTTTCTGGGCTCCTTTGCCCTTCAGGACTGCCTCCCAAGGGACTGTATCAACCAGGCCCCTACACAGGCCAAGGTCTGCCCTCCAGAAGTCCAAGGTAGCAGTTCTGCTAACCCCCTTCCTTACTTCTCCAAGAACTGAAAACTATCATTTCAAGATGGCTATGCCCAAGATGGCCTCCAACCATCACATCACCCAACCCATCTCTGTTCACAAAAATATAAACCTTGAGCCAAGATTATTTTTCTCTAAACTTTATTGTCTCAGTTTCTCACTCCTGCTCAGTGGACAGTCAAAACTCGTTTCTCCTATTTCAAGCCGGAGCTGACAAATCACACGTGCTACAGTGAATTGGCAGAAGTTGTTCTGCAGATATTTATGGTTCTAATATCTGCCAATAAAACTGCCAGTGGAAGAGCTCTGCTGTCATCTTTAGGGCCAAAATCTTGCTACCAGCTAAGTGACGAAGCACTAAAGGAATGAGTAGCGTATGAAACCTGACCATTTATTGTCTTAGTTTTCTTTCTTTCATTCTGCAATCTTTATAGCAACAAAAAAACCCCTCAAGAACAGTGCCCCCAAAGACCAAACTCAATAATTAAGCTTTAGTACCCAGAGAAAAATGGCAAGAATTAGGAAAATTATCTGAGGATGAAATTGCTTCGGACAGACGAGATGAGATGTGTCCTTGCCTATGTTCTGTATAAGTCAACTTATTTCAAAAGGAGGTAGCAGAGATGGATCATGTCGAGGTAAATATTAGAGGAATGCGAAGCATTCCTTATATGAGATATATGCATATGCATGGTGTATATATATCTCAAAATACCAGGGCAATATATATCAGACTATCAGACATGAAAGTAGCATA
>NW_009207087.1:0-1041 GCF_000690835.1 Fulmarus glacialis | reverse complement strand
ATTCCTGCAGGAAGTACTAGTCTGTGATGATATACGTAAAGACCATGTCACAATGACTATTTAGAAGCTGCACAGCCAGGTTTAAAGATCAGATTTATTTTGAATATTTGACATTGCAAGCATTTATTCTGAATGCCGTTTGGTTTGAAGGATTGACTTGGACTTTCATATTCTTTTAATGTTGTCTTTGTCTGTTCTTATTGAAATATATTTCTGAAATCTGAGGGAGGAAAAGACCTTGCCAGAATTTGCTGCAGTTTATATTGATGGATCTCAGTGAGTTATAAATTCAGATAAAATATTCTGTTACTCTACTTTTATCCAATGGTTTATTTAGTATTTTTCTCATAGCAAACATATTTTTACTGAGTTATTGGAAACTAATAATATAGATAACAAACAAAAATAATGGTGTCATGGGTATTTTAATCCTAACAATTTTAATCCTTGTTCCTGGGCAAAAGGCCAAAAGATCTGCTTCACGGTATATAATACTGTGCATTTCTTCTGTTGCCCTTTGTTATTTTAGTACTGCACCATATATACTTTAGCTATAATTGCCTTCTCCCTCCCCAAGCACCTTTTACTAAAGACAAAATACCGCATGTATTTAAACCTATATATCTAAGTCAATTTACATCAGTAATTTAGAACTGAATGCTGAAACATGCAAATAAATTTTGCTAGACATTGAGGAGAGTCTTAATTAAAGCATTACAGCCCGTACTTGCAAAGATTTATACTCCCTGGGCACCTGCAGCGAGGTGTAACACACTGCATTTACAGGTGGGCACCCTCAGGAGCAGGGCGTTCAGGGGCAGATGCCCCACCCGGGCCTTGGTTCTGGCCGGACAATGATTTGAAACAGTAGAAACCAGGTATTTGCTGGAGCGCGTTGGCGGGGTGAAGGCATTGACGGAGAAAACCTGGAGGAACGCTTTTGGCGGCCTCAAAGCTGGCGTTACCCTGCCACCGCAAACACCCAGCTGGCAGCACAGCTGCGTACCACCTGGCACCAGAGGGCAGGGGCCCTCCCACCCT
>NW_009207086.1:0-15876 GCF_000690835.1 Fulmarus glacialis | reverse complement strand
AAATTTTTTTTTTTTTTAATTTTGAGTGCCAGAAAAGAAGTGTTTACAAGGCAACCAGTTTTTATTACCATCCTCAGGTCAAATTGGGCAATCACAGAGAAAGATGTGATATTACTGTTATATTATATACATTTTTAATAATGTAAACATAATCTTCTGTTCAGGATGGTCATTATTGACTTCAGTCTACAGAGAGAGTGGTAAAGTTTTCACAAACCCAGTCCAGATGTCAGGTGTGAAAAAAATCAAAGTCTCATCCTCTAAGTATATCAAAGTACTAGAGGACGTATAGTTTGGAAATGATGTAAAGAAACTGTGGATCGTTTAGTTTTGTGCAACTGAAATGATGCAAAACCAGAGGAGATGAAAAGACCTTAGGGGTGGACCACTCTGAGGAGTCTTTCTCCCTTCAAGACAGCTTGTTTTTCATGGAAGGATGTACCTAGATAATAATGCAAATTCTTTCTACAGGTTTTCCATCAGTTTGCTTTACAGGGAATGGAAGAGAAAGAAATGTTCGCTTACCTCCATTTTTATATCGATGAACTATGTAAATAATATATCCAGAACATCTAGATCTCAAAGACGTATTGAGCCCCATCTCTGAGGTAGACCATGAATCTCTCAGAAATCAAAACTTTTGCCATATTCCACTGTGAAAAGAGATCAATCTAATAGCTGAAAGTCCAAGAGCTTCAGCTTCTGAGCAATCTCTTTATCATACCATTCCTTTCCCATTCCTTCCAGCAATAGCAGCTTATGCTGTAATGTTACTCTGCTGCCATTGATTAGTTCTTCATGGAGCAGGATATGCCAATTATTCATGTGCAGAGCTAGGGGAATTTTCTTCAGTATACAATCCATATGCCAAAAGTGTTGTTTCACCTATGCTGGATTTGGTAAAACTCCCCAAATTATTTTAGTTAGGGGACAAATTTGAGGAACTGAGAAATTTCAGGATGAGAGCTACAAGAATGAGAATCTCTTTTTAATTCCAGTACCAATTCCAGTGATACAGGCACCCCCCTGTGAAATAGGAATCTCACCTACACACTTTCCACTCCTACCTACCAGCACAGTGCCCTAACCATGATGCTATCAAAATTTGGCAAGGAATCAGAGAAAGACCTATTCCTCAGTGATGTTGTTCAACTTGGCATAAATAACTAAACATCCAGTGTGACAGAGGCTCACTTCTGAGGTGAGCATCCTCAACTCCAGACTAGAGCTATCCTCACCTGCTGGTCACAAATTCTCAACTGGGATTTCAGTATTAGATGCAAAACAGAGCCAAGCTCAAGCCTTTGTTTCAAAGCTCTGCCCCAACTCACCAGAGAGTGTGAAACTTGTGTTTTCAGGAACCATGCAATCAAGTTATTATGCTTTTGCACTGAAGCTGGACCCAAATTTTGCATGTTGTCCCCTGAATTTACTGCATTTGTCAGAAGTTCTGTAATACCTTTGAATGAATACACACATAGAGAACTTGTGCACTCGGGAAGTCATGGACCACAGTTTAAGAATCCAGGATAAGTACAATAGCTGAAAAACAGCTTAAAAGTAAAAAAAAAAAAAGAAAAGAAAAAGGAAAACTACATTGGCAACTGAATTTTCATCCCACTTAAAAGCGGGAAAAAAATTACATCTCTCAGAACTATTGCTTTAGAGGATTCTCAGAAAAGGCGAACGATGTTGCACCACTTACTCTGAAGCCATGCTTTAAAAATCTCCCTACTGCCATAAGAGGATCTCCTGGTGCAGCTCAATTTGAGCTCTCAGTGTGACACAGTGACTGAAAGGATGCCTGGTCTATAAGGAGGGGGAACAGCAGTAGAAGTAGACCAAGCATTAGTACGAGGCTTCTGATGCACGCTGTTAACCAGATCGTTACTGGAACCCATCTTGGGCTATGGTACTCATGTTTGAAAGGGAACAAACCTACTGCACGGAAGGACGCTCACTCTACTATTATCTAGTGACATGACAGAGATAATTTAAACTACAAAGTCCATATATGGTCTTATATGGTTAATCAATTCCATATATGTCCACATATGGATACTCAACTCCTCCTGAAGCTCTCACTGTCTGAAAGATGGGCTCCATACTGTAGGATGGATACAGGGATTTAGGGTGAGATTCTGCACTATGTCATGTGAGGTTCCAAAGCACAATCATAAGGATAACTTCTGCATGAAAGAGTACAATTTTTAATGCAAGTTTACACTGCAAAGCACCCAAGCACAAATTCAGGAGTATAGGTGGCTCTCGTACTGTGTCAGCCTGCATAGCAGAGGGGACCTGCAGTGAATGCTGTTTGGTCCCTGACACTTCCTCTCCTGCAGAAGCCATTTGCAGGCACGCTAAGCTCAGTTCACATTTTCTGGCCTTGACAGGGAGAAGCAGGGGATGCTGCTTCCGAAGAGATTTTCATTTCTGCATTGCTTGGCAGATTTTAGGCTAGTACAACTGCCCTCGGCCTGTGCTCAAAACCTGCAATCTCATACTGTAGCCATTTCCACAAACACCTTTCATTCAGTACCTCATTTCTCTCCACCTTCAAACACTGCTCGCCCTCTCATGGTATTTCCCAGGATCTGACAGAAGATGGTAAATTCCCTTCTTCAACCTTAGACCCTGCATTTAACCATCCCAACAAGACCCCAGGTGGTCACACCTGCCAACCACCACTATTTCCATAGTAGTACAGGTGCAGGGAGATTTAATTTGGTCAGTCAGTAATAACCTCACACAACAACAACAAGCTATATCAAAGAACATTACAATAACCATCTGGCACCACTGTCCCACACACGATGCTCATTGGGGATTGTCGTGGTTTAACCCCAGCCGGAAACTAAGCCCCACACAGCCACTCGCTCACTCCCCTCTGCAGCAGGATGGGGGAGAGAATCGGAAGCGGAAATGAAGAGTAAAAGAGAGAAAACTCCTGGGTTGAGATAAAGACAGTTCAATAGGTAAAGCAAAAGCCGTGCACACAAGCAAAGCAAACCAAGGAATTAATTCACTACTTCCCATCAGCAGGCAGGTGTTCAGCCATCCCCAGGAAAGCAGGGCTCCATCACGTGTAACAGTTACTTGGGAAGACAAACGCCATCACTCTGAATGTCCCCCCTTCCTCCTTCTTCCCCCAGCTTTATATGCTGAGCATGATGTGATATGGTATGGAATACCCCTTTGGCCAGTTTGGGTTAGCTGTCCTGGCTATGCTCCCTCCCAGCTTCTTGTGCGCTGGGCAGAGCATGGGAAGCTGAAAAGTCTTTGAGTAGCATAAGCACTACTTAGCAACAACTAACTAGTGTATTATCAACATTATTCTCATACTAAATCCAAAACACATCACTATACCAGCTACTAGGAAGAACATTAACTCTATCCCAGCCAAAACCAGGACAGGAATGTGTCAGCTGATCACAGTGAATACAGTCCTTTTGCTCAGAAGCTGGGATTAATTAGTCAACAACACTGTATTTATCAATTCAGTGTCTGTCACTTTAAACCTCAACTTTTACCCACAGTCAACACCAGGCAGTCCGTGAGGTGGGAGAGTTGCCCCTGCTTGGTTTCATTCTGTTACCTACTACTGGACACGATGGAGCTTTTACCCTTTTTACATTGTCATATTAACTATCTTAAATCATACCAAGTTACCATAGCTGGCTTATCAATGTCCTCTTTTTTATTTAGTATGACTACATGAAGTTAAAAATACTATTACTGCAGAATGCAGTAATTAGCACTCACCTAGACTATGCAACAAAATAGTACTTGGTATATAGATCTTAATAGTGCAACACAAATTATAACCAAAGCTTGCCTTAAAATAAACTAGGTGTTTAAAAATACTGTAGGGACTATTTGCACGATTAGCTCCCATTTAAAGTCAGTATGACTTCTTGTATGAAATAAAGCATGTGCATTTACCCAAGGTATCATACGGGGATACATAACTGCAGGACATTCAAAAATCAACCTTGTTAGTATCAAGGTGGAGCCTTCATTTCCTTTTCTGATCCTGTCTCTTTTAGTTTCTCCTTTTGAGAAACCATTTCCCATTTAAATGAATAAAATTATTAGTACAATTTATTCCACCATGAAGTATAATAGGTACCTTAGGGAAAAGATAATTAGAGAAGAAACCTACCTCAGAGAGTTTGTGGTCTACAATGGTTTCCTCTCATAAAAATATTAACATCCTGTACACATTTGCAGCCTGCTTCTGAGAGGTGCTGAATGGACCTGTTAATGCAGTAGCAAAGGGTTTTTAACTAAGGCAGAATCAGGTTTAGAAATCTCCCACCCTAGTTAAGCCAGACTTATCCCTTTAACTGACATGGTCATCTTCAGAACATGTAGGGTCTCACATAAGTAAACACTGTCCTTTTTTTGCCCTTATTCAAACATCTATCTATGTAATGGTCTATCTATAGATTATTACCTATGATTACTCCTAGCAGCATGACTGCACAAGCAAAACTATCAGGAAGGTTCCTTCTTCACTGGCCTGTAACTTGTACACTTCTTTCATGCAGAAGAGATACAATTTATCCAACTGATTTAGCTTAAACTTTAACAAGTTTAAGATAAATAACATGTCTAAATAACAAAAAAAATTACAAAAATTTACAGGAAAATTGGAGGTTTGGGAAAAAAGGATTGTAAATTTGATCACAGGCCATTTACACAACACGTAATGTGTCTTTGACTAAATGACTAGGTAAATGTTATCACTTGAAGTAAGGTTTTCAAGCTTGTTTTTAATGTTATTTATTGAACTTGTTAAAGAATACATCAGCCCAAAAAAGAAGCAAAGCCTTATTCTGGCAAATCTACAGCTTAAGCGAGATATAACACCTCTACTGGATATGGCTCTTACACACGATGGTTGTAGCCCCTTCCCTTTGTGCATCGTAGGAGCAAACACCAGGCTGACCAATGCTAACTCCAACTAAATGTCCCCTAGTAGGGCAACTGGTGTGCAGACAGTAACGCTGAGATGAGAGCCGGCTCTCCAGCTTTCAACAGTCAGCACACAACTGCTGTGCAAGTCGTTTTAGCAAGAGCCCCTACATATTCAAAACAATGGGAGAGATGGTTGCCCTGCCCACCACTGCTGGTAGGATGCTTGTGCAGACCTCACGCACGTGAGACCAGCAACAGGCTCTTCTCTCATGCTGTAGCTGGGCTTGTGCTTCCCTTTATCAAGCCCCTTTCAGCCCTCCTGATGGTGTCTGTCAGGTCTCAGATTTGGGGAAAAGCTACAGCTCATACCACAGTTGATGTCAAAGATGAAACCCTCCAGATAGCCACCCCCCTCTATGATAGCTCACACAGAGGGTCCTGTTCCTCCCTATGACCTGACCTTCCCTGGCACCCCACTGTACCCTGGATGCTAAAGTTTGGGGCAATTGTGGCTTGTAGCATGCTCTATTTCTTCAAACTATAGAGAGGGTAGACCATGCAACCCCTTCTCCTACCAAGCTTTCCCCTTTCCCAGATTACATACGTGGGTCAAGGAGGGGAAAAAAAAGAACCTCAGAACCAAACCTCTCAACCAAATTCTTCTCCTGCCAGCCAAGTCTTCGAACCTCTCTCCCTCATTCTCCATTAGGCTAAAGCAGAGAGAACACTCACTTACCCATGTCAAACCAGCATCTGACTATTAGTTAATTAACCTTTGCATTTGTAAGAAGATTCTAGAAAATTATAGAAAAGAATGCGTGGGAGGACAGGATAATTTGAAAGAAATAATTTACATAGGTAAAATAAATGTGACAGAGAATGATATTCCATGCAGTAAGGCAAGAACAGAAAGAAAAAGTTGAATTAGGTACAGGATATGGGCAAGGATGTTAGCCCAGAGAGGGGTATTGAAAAATGGAGACCCTACTTTTCAGTAGGAGTAATATCAAGAATTTATAGCAAGAATACAGGCGAAAGCCCACATCTTTCTTAAACTTTTAGAGATTTTCCTAGTGGTAACTTTTAAATGTAACAGTGGTGGTTTGGACCTTTGACAAAGAACAGATTTTGAGCCTGACTAATCTGAAAGCGAAATTCAAAACTCATCCCAACCATTCACAGAAATTGTTAAAAAATGCCCATCCACCCTCTCACTTTTATCCTCTTGTCCAAAGTCAGGTTATCAACCCAAGGGATAGAAGAAGCACAACAGAGACATGAACTCTGAAACTAGTATTTTTAGAGGTGAGTAGGTCTCTGGCGTTGATAAAATAAAGCTAAGTGTCCTTGCAAAGACAAGAGAACTGATATCATTGTACTTACTATTTTAAATCACAGCAGAGTATTAATTTTCTAACCTTGCATCTTCTGCTGTTGTTGGCTTGGCTGCTTCTCTGAATTGGTCTCTGGGAATTAAGACTGCTGTCCTGAGCAGTGGTCCCAGGCCCGCTCACAGAAACCTGCCCTGTTGTAAAGTGTATACATAGCGTTGTTTACTCAGAGATCAAAAAACTTTTGAGTAATTATTATTTGGCACAAAGAGCTGACTGGCTGCTTTTAAAAGGGAAGAGAGGGGACGAAAGGCCCATAAAATTTGGAGGGTGTTTACTAGGCTGGATATTACTAAAAAGCAGTTCATTTCAAATTTCAGTTAACTAGGCTTCGTTAAATTAGATGTTTTTTCAACAGCACTGCTTATCTTCATACATACCACCATCAGTACTACCTGGTGTTTGCCAAATAAGTGTCTCAAAGCACCCAGTAAAGCCATTAATGGACATCCAATGGATCACATCGAAGGTCTCAATGGAAAGACAAAAAATAATTCTTAGTGCATATTATAAGTACTGATCCTTGACAAGCATAAAATGAATATAATGTTCATCATACAAAGCACTAATTCCTGAAAGACAGTTTATTCGTTCCTGTGAGTGATGGGATTCATCAATTCACAGAATTGTGTCCCAGTAAAAAACACTAAATCTTGATTCAAATAAATTGACATCATTAAAATCAGCTTTTGTGTCCCACAGAAATTTCATGTTTTGACAGAAAAGGTATTTACTTTTCAGAAATATTTAAATTAAAAAAAAAATCCCAATAAAAATTACAGATTAGGAGAGAAGCACCAGACTGAAGCTCTACACTGGAAACCTCAGATCATATACTCCTGCTAAATTCCACTGCCAAAAGGGCAAGTGAGTAATAAAAAATTAAAATCTTGTCTTTAACCTTTCACCTAGTATGGATACTTACATGCGTTGTTTTAAATGGGGGGAAAGTATACAACAGAGCAGAATTCAGCATCTTCCATTTCTATTTCAGCAGTGTATTGATACCTTACTTTGCCGGTAGACATAGAATACTCAGTTGTCAAGAAAATAAAATAGATGTGACCATTTAAATGTACTGAAATACAATATAAATTAGTTAAGTGAATAATGTGTATGCTTCATCTTCAAACTGTAATCTCATCTAAGAATTGCCATCACACACAGAAAAGCAAGAAATCAAGAAGGAATGGCATGATGGTTTTATTGGTTTTGGTTTAAATGGTAGTACTGTCATGAGAAACAGGCAACTTATGCAGACTGCTGCAAATGAGCTCTAATTAAGACAGAACGCTGTAGAAACAGAAGCAAGACATAGAATATATAAACCTAATAGGAAAAAAAGCCATCACAGGATATTTCATTTTATATTTAGAAGGCCTGTTTTTATGTCATTCCACTTATAAAGCTGTGCAAATAACAAGCAGAACTGACATAGAGAAACCATGAGTTATAAATATTAGCAAAACTTTCCAAAATATCTTTGTTAATCAACAAATCTGTTATCACTGCAAAGCTCCTACAGAAGGAGAAAATTTGCCTGTCTCGCTCTCCTGGAAGTGAAAAACTCCAGTGCATGCAGACTCCCGCTTCCACTTCTGCAAAACACGGGGTTAGAACCTAGCAACGATCTAGATTTTCATATTTTCTAGCCTGAACCTCCATGAACAGCAGTTTGTGTTAGAGCTAGAAAGCCTCTGAGCACCACAGCATATTCCTGAGCTTTGTCCGATGGTCCTTTCTCTCTTGGTCCTTCGCATGGACACTGTTATATCACCTCTTCGTAACAGAAACATCTCTGCAAATTCTGATATGCCTTCATGGTATTTCGGTGAACCATGGTAAATAGGTAAGAGCAGAAAGGGAAGATAATGTTTCTCAGAGTTTTTTTAATTCTGCATCTTCGAAGGTGTTTGGTCACTGTAAATGCTTGAACAAAGCTGTTGGTAGGGGGCTTAAGCAGTGACTCCCAATTTTTGTTTTTTAATTGTATATCAGACTACTAACAAACTTCAGTTTTTCTTGTAGGTTATCTGACACCCATATCACACTGTTTGATAACACCATATAGCTTCTTTCTGTGGAGCAGGTGGGGAACACCTCCAACCTCAAAACCATTCTTGGAGAACTACTGAGCAGGAGGCAGAGCATCACTAATATGATCAAAGATACCTATCAATATTTTCGTGTACACATAACCACAACCATGATCACCTATAACTAGAAACAGTTGCAGCACCTTTTTATATTGGAGTAAGAGATACTGGCAGTATTCACACAATACTACTTTTACCTCTGCTGGTGGGCAGTATCAACTGGCAGCTATCAAAACCCACCATCATAAATGAAATTAGTTCTTGTTGATATTTTATATACACCAAAAAAAACCCAAACCACTATTTTAGAGCGACTATTCCAGTTCTGCGGGAAGATTACACAAGATTAAACAGATTAACATGCAATAATAGTAACACTGACTAAAATTAAGAATGCCAAACAGATCCTATTTCACGAACACATAACTTTCCAAAGCATTGATATTTTCATGAGGTACTCAATGCTTGATCTTTCCTGCAGGTTATTTTTATTTGTAAATTTGAATAAAATGCAAAGAAACAAGCTCCTCTCTTTCTCTATGTTTTCCTCCCCAAGATAAAGTCTAACCATGTATTTTGGGCAGCATTACAAAAGAGGAGACTGTAGTGTGAAGCCTGGGGAGGAAATGACCCTTGCTAAAGTGTACATGCTTTGACTGGGTTAAAAAAGAAGCAGCAGCAGTTGAAAAGCCGTTTGTGAAAACGGATGAAGAATAGACTAATTTAATCTCACTCTTTTTTTTTCCCTTTACCTGCACATCCTCCCTGCTTACGAGGAACCTCCTCATTAAACTCAGTACTTACATATCTTCGTACCCGAAGCCAGTTGCAGTAACAAGAACTTGCATTTGTCCAATAAAACCTATGAACAGTACTGAATATTTTTGCACGCCATCTACCGGTACTTTTTTTCCCCAAACCATGACATCTATCATTAAAAAAACATTTTTGCCATGAAAGACATAGCTGAGCAATTTCAACTTTGCATGGAGTTCAAGCTTTTGCAGCCAAGCTGGAGCAGTTCTTGCCTGCAGCAAGCTGAATTTGGATGCAGAGATGATCAATTGTTATATGTTTAAGCAACCAGTCATCAGGTGCATGAGCAGCAGCTTCCCTCCCAACCCCCTGCTCCTGCCTCTGCAAGGAGTTACTGCCTCCATCCCCGCGCTCCTCTGTGATGCTCATCCATCGATACACAGCCTCGCTCCCAACAGTCAGCCACAAACTTTATTCTCTCTGGCATCCTCTCCTCACATTTCCACAGTCCTTTAGTGAGGATTTGTGAACAAACTCACCCCCCTACACAAACAACCCACACACACACACAGAATTACAGAGGCTTTTTAAAGCCTTTTGAATAGCTATTTGATCTCTCTGAGCTATAAGACTTCATAATAATTCCAGGCCCTTTCCTTAGCTTCTTAATGCTGCCAGCTCTCCCACTTCCATGAGCCACTGTTTCATAAAGCCCCAGCTGCTGCAATCAAGATATCTGCAAGGGAAGCTCAAATCTTGTTTTTAAAGTAAATTTCCAGCCTTTGCAGATGAAAAGTCTGAAAGCACTAGGGTCCCAGCCTCAAAAAGAGGCAAACAGGCCCTAAATGTATTATTAAAAAAAATAATCAAAGCCTTGGAAAGAATGACTCATTAGTTTTGAATTCTTTGGATACCTAATACTAAATTTGGTGAACACTTCACCACTCAGATTCCACCTTAAAAAAAAAAAAAAAAAAAAAAAACAGTTATAAAAACAGCTTTCAAACTGACCAACAGATTCAGCCCTTTATTCCCTGCCTCTTGTCCCAGCAGGCCTTCAGCTCATCAGCTGCTGAGATTGCAGGTCCCAAACTCCTGGTCTACAAGGAGCTGAGACCTTCCAGCAGGTAGGCTGGCTTCAGCCTGCTCTTAAATGGAACCGCATGTCACAGGCCTTTGAGATAAATGCCTTTATTAAAACACAGGAGAAAATCTCCAATGTTGCTGTGCAGAACAGGAGGGAAAACTTGCAGTGTGAGTATGAGTGAAGGTGCATTGAGCCTGCGTGTGTTGGGTTTTGTTGTATCCCACACGGCTCTGCATATTCTGTGCTCTCACTTAACTGAAAGTGCATTTACACCCAACAAAGTGTGATATACCTCTGCCACAGTTTTAACTGATTTTTCTATGCCTGTCTTTGCCAAAACCACCTTCAGTCACAGTACACTATAATTTCTGGAATGGGCAAATAAATAAGTCCCTTAGAAGGAAAACTCACATATCCTTTTTCCCTATATTTAAATATAGCACACCTTCTACTGGATTAATATAACCTTTGTATTCAGTATCAAGGACCAGACTCACTAAAATAAACATACAGATGTTTATACACATCCAAGTTGCAGATCCAAAAACCAACATATGTGTATGCAAGATCTTTTTTTCATCAGTCTATAGTGATACATATGTGCAAACAAATGTAAAAGGTGTAGCTCTTCAGGGGTATGTCAGACAGATTTGTACATGTGTGCCAGGCTAAAATTTGGCTTTTCCCGGTCAGATTTTCAGGAACTCATTTTATAAAACCTTGATCTATATATTTCGAATTGTAACCAAGCCTTCCCTGAAATAGGTTGGCTGGAAAACCTTAAGCAAGTAGAGTGAATACAACTCACATATGAGTAAAGCAGTCTTCACTGGATCAGAGACGATTTATGAGAAAAGCATCAAAATTCCCACAGATATCTAGAACAGTTACTATAAAATAACTCATTTTTAACCCAGGATACAGACAAGGCAATGTTTTAAAAATCTTTCCACTTTAAAATATCAATGTAAATAAATATGAAACTATTTTAAAATCGCAGATGATGTGTAAAAACACAGGAAGAACATCTTCTGTTTTCTGAGTACTTTACAGTAGCTACCTCAAGCTTCTTTTGTCTCTTAAACCCCTCTCTAGCTCTATACTGGCCCTTTAGCCTGGCACATATATTCCAAAGTGCTGGCGTCCTCTCCCTTCTGGTCTTCACCACCTTAACCCACACTTCTGCCTGCAATCGATACTCTCCGCTTTCCATCCTTGCCAGCCTCACATGCCTTACTTATTCCCAGTGGCTTGTGCTTGCCTCTCTTGGCTGAGGCTACAAACTTGTATGTGCAGAAATGTCACTGTTTTTAAAGCACTATGTAAAGATGGTGCATTATACCAAAGATAGATTTGAGTATCCTTCCTCACTCCCAGCGCTATCTCGTTCTTCCAATAGTCCCATTCAATTCTGTGGGCCAAATTTTGTCGTTCCCTTTGTCATGCAGAGTAGTATCTCAGCCTTTGAATAGTCCCACTGATTTAAATGGGACTTATTCACGCAATCAGCCATTAGTAAGAATGGAAAGAGAAGCTGACATTATATAGTAACATTTCTAATATATGTCTTCTGATGGCACAGAACAACCTACTAATGATGAAACCTTTGCAAAAAATGTAACTGCCATTGCTATTTCTTTTTTGACAAACTAGAAAAATCCTCATTTCTGTGAATGACATTAGTTTTAAAGAATATCTTCCAAAGTATATTATAGCGGTGCAACGAAGGCTCAGAATACAACAGACCTATGCATCTGTTTTTACATTACAGTTAGCAGAAATGCTACGTTATCTAAAAGAAGAAATGAATTATCTATAACTGTTTAACACCAACAATCCATCCATTCACAAAACAGAGCTATGATGAAGAAGAACACAAATAAATAAATATACACATAGCTCACCAAATCCACATACAGGTGGAAATAAAATTTAGCTGGTTGAAAATGCATTTCTATGCATTTTATCCAACATTTTAAGGTAATCATACATTAGCGTCATTAATTTTCAGTACACAGAAGCGTGAAGCCACTGAGCACCCTGAAGAGCAAGAAATTAAGGGTAAGGCCTCGAAACATAAAGGAAGTTAACATATGAAATGGTCATATTTGTTGAATTAATGCATTCTCTGTGTTGCAGACCAAAGCAAAGTCCTAAAATAAAAGAGCTCCTTTAAACAAGCTCCAGTGAAAGGAGTAGATCTGTTAAAAATAACATTGCAGGTGCCACAATATTATTGTGTATACATTGCTGCTGTATTTTTAATAGTCACTCATTCCTTTGGAGAGCAACTTGTAAAAGAATTATTCATTCTCTCTGTGCATACATTTTGAGAATAATTCACTGTACTTTTCCAAATTATTTTCAAAGTGTACACACACAGGAAAGGATACAAAACTTTTCCCAGGCTACATTTGAAAGCTTGTCAGCACTCAAAGCTAAGGCCTTTAATCCCAGGCTTTAAATAATTTAGGTAACACTTGATTACTCCATTGCTGGGACGTCAAGCTCTGCAAAATCTGAGTAACACAATATTTGAGGGGAAAAGAGAGAATACTCTACTATAAGCGCTTAAGTAAAATACATTTCCTGCGAACAAAACGTGAACTGCAGCCTGGTGTTTGCAATGCAAACTGTGGTAAAACACCACAGAGGCTACCCCCCAAATAACACTTTATTCTGGTTTCCACTAACAAAACCCTTTAGTGAGGAGTTCTGTGGTGCACTAGTCGCAGCTTACATGCTACAAAGTACGATATTCAGAGGGCTTAAAGAACAGCTTTTCCTTAGGTTCATACTATTTAGTGATACACCCTAGCTAAAATGTGCACATGGACTTCAGACGAACAAAAAAGCCCACCCCCCACGACACGCTCACGCACACAATTTAGTCAGCAAAAAAATAAAATAAGTTTTTACCTTTCTTGTGGACTAATTTTTTTTCTTGAGAGAACAATTTTCTCAGGTAATCCACAGGGGATTCAGTATTTGCTGTCTCTATGCGTTTGTTAAATAGAAAAATAGTACAAATTGCTTTGTTCTCTTAGGTACATCTGTACCTGTACTGTTAACAAAGTCTAAACTGCCTCGATTTTTCAGTCGTGCTCTCCACTCAAAAAGTAGTTTTAGCCAACAAACTAAACTTCTCTGTACAAAGTTATTCAGATCATTTTCATGGGGGTAAGAGACATGAACATAATGATGTGGGCTGTGTGACAATCTATACATACTTCCTTACATAGAAACAGCGACTTACTTAAGAATAATTAAACATCCTAAGAAATTATCGGAAGGCAACAAAAAGAAAAAAAATCCCCCCACCCCCCTCTGCAAATTAACTTATCACTTATTAGGTCCTTTAAGATCCCTTTTCACCGCTGCCTTTGAATCCTTTTTTGCACAGAAGAATACAAAGTTTTTCTCCTAAATCTATCCGTTCCTTTTCACTCCAAAGCTCACCGTTTAGCCCTTTGCAATATCTAGTGCTAGAAAATCAGGATCAACAACAACAAGCCCACGATTGCCCTCAGCAGAGTCAATAAATGGCACATTTGACTCTCTCTCATACCATTTTGAACCAAGTCCTCACACAACTACTGCCCTGACACCTCATCCATCAGCTCTTAAAGCACAAGAGCAGCGCCCCACAAGCAAACCTCTTCTCTCCTACGCCATCTCCAGAGTTGAGGCCCAGAAGAGGAACAGCCTTATCTTCCAGTATAGCGAGGATACACCTCTAAGATCAGACCTTGGCAATTTGACCTAAAGCCATCCTTACTTGCAAAACAAAGTCTCCATCATCTTCAGAGCAAGAAGGAAAGAGAGTGAGAGGGAAAACAGGGGTGGGGGTAGGGGGGAAAGTCCAGTCCTCTCTGACCTGATTGGAAACTTCGTTGTAGCAAAAAGAAAAAAAAAAAAAAATCTCTTTGGCCAGTTGAGAAAGTGCCTATGGTTGCTCTTGTATTGGGAGGGTCTGTTCAGGGTTTCTCAATCTTCTTTTCTCTCTCTCTCCCCCCTCTCTTTCTCCCCTTCTCTTGTTTCAAAAGGGGCCTCTGGTCAGCACTGATTAATAAGTGTTTTTTGTTGTGAAGTGTTGAATAATAGAAGATGGCCGGTGACCCAGGAAAGACTAAACCTTGTGCTACTTTATTGTGGCAAGCTGAGAAAGGGGCTTTAGGACAGAGACCCCAAGCACTGACCCGCACACATCCTGCGGATTCCCTATTCATTCTCACAGCCTTCCAGTCGCCCAGAGCTCCCATTGTTTGCCAAGCAACAATGGAGATTTTGCACAGAAAGTAAAGCTCTTTTCAGATTCCTCCCTGATGTTTTGCATTTGGGGAAACAACCATCCTTAACGGTTTTTTTTCCCTTAACTGAATTTCATGAAAACTCCTAGGATTTGGGCTTTTATTCTCATTGCTCAAGACTTGCTATATAAACCTAAGAAAACAAACATTTTCTCTTAATAAATACTTTCCTTTTTTTTTTTAGTTACACAATACATTTTTCCTGGGGAACCGCTTCCTTAGCAATTTAAGGGGAAAAATTATGTTTCTTTTATTTCTTAGCATATCACTATGCTTTAATGCACACTGCATATCACTGCAGTTCCTAAAAATAACTGTATATTCAAGCATCCTCTTTTTTTGAGTGGGAGACAACTGGAGAGTGCTGCTCCTTTCCAAAAAAAAAAAGTAGCAGAAGATTGAAATATCTTGGTTTATTTCTGCCCTGATTAGGCAAGCCTAGCTTTTATCTCCTCATGGGCTGGCCCCTTCCCCACACTCCAAACAAAGAGTTCACTGGCAGCCACCAAGAAGGGCAAATGCCACTCCATAGACTTGCTCTGATTTACCTGTAGGGCCCAAACCACATTTCTCATTCTAACCTAGGCATTTATTTGTACTCTAGCCATGTGGATAAATAACTCTTGCAGCTGTCGAGCCTTTGGGTAGGAACACGGCTAGATGGATCAGAGGCCTCAGGATCGCAGAGTTTTGTTTAATTGCTTTCTCTGGCCTGTTATACACGGATTTCCATTCTTCTATGGCATCCACTTACACATGTCACCAAGCGGCTAGGAGGTTTGGGTGTTTGGTTGTGTCTTGTGTTTGCGGGTTTTGTGTCTTGGGATAGGCGAAAAAAAAAAAAAAAAAAAAGAAAAGAAAAGACAAGAAAAAAAAAGAGCAGGAGCAATCAATAGGACAAATTCCTGTTAAATTGCTAAGAATGGGATTTCTTCCCCCTCAGTTATCTGAATTTATAACTGACTGAACATTTTTATCAGGACCATTGCTTTCTCTTGGTGTTTACACCTGCGTAGGGAGGTCTAGAAATCCACCCTTTGGAGGTGAGGAAGAAAAGACCAGTCTGTCAGAGAAACCTTTAACAACTGAAGGGGGAACAACAGTCTTTATTAAGGATATTGGGTAGCAGAATTACCTTGGCGGGGGCGGGAGGCGTTGTAAAACATCCATTTGCAAAGGCTTTCAGGCTGAAACCCTTTCATCGGCAGTGAGGGGAGGGGGAGGCAGGGCGGGGGCTCGCAAACCCCCAGCTATCTCCATTTGTCAGCGCCACAGAGGAGGGGTCGTAAAGCCAGGGGTGTGGAGGGGTGGGC
>NW_009207085.1:0-14973 GCF_000690835.1 Fulmarus glacialis | reverse complement strand
GCTGCCTGCCAGGTTAAACCACAACAAGCCTCTAGCCTTTTTTGCCTCATCCATATAACCTGTATCCTTCAGGAAGGAGCTGGCAGAGTATGCTATTTCATCGTCCTTTAGCTCATGCTATACCCTCAGCTTTAGACACCATGAAATATTGATCCCTTGTACTTACAGCATTTAAAAATAGCAGGGGGTAAGCAGTCTCCCCTGGCACCAGAACTGCATACTGATCCTTAGAGATGTCCAAGCTCTAAAATGTGATGATTTAACATTTCAACACCCAACTAGCACCAATTAAAAAACAAAAGTCATATTTTAGTTGATTTTTACCATTTTGGACTCAGTTCCCAGATTCTGCATGTTTGCTCTCCTTATCCCTATTATCAGTCTCCTGCAGTTTCTCAGCTGAACGCTAACCCGACTTTTCTGCTTTCAAACTCCACCGATCTAGCTGTGCCTGAGCAAAAACCAAACTCATATTGATATTTTATGCACAATTAGTGTTAATATTTTAGCCTCAGATTCTCAAAAATACTTATTTAGGAACTTCCCAGATGCAGAGCAGGAATTAAACAAAGCATTTTCCTGAATTCTGGCTAACCTAAAATTGTAATGTAGAAATGTGTCCAGTTCTGCATCCATCCAAACTCATTAAGTACCAGCCGTGTCTGTTCACACTGCTGTGCTGATGGTATTCCCAGGAGTTTGAAGGAATCTGTACTTCATATACTATTTGAATAGAATTCACTGCTCCCTATATTGAATGGTCTTTTATGTTCTTAATTTTCCATGCTGGTCTTGTCTCTGACTTCTGCATCTTAAAGATATAATATGAAAGTTTCAAGAAGTATCATCTCAGCAGCACTCAAAAAGCTTTAAACTCAGGCATGCAAAATAATTATAATCTGATTATTAAAAATTGCTAAACATGGCTAACAAATACTAATCATTAACTACAAGCTGTCTGTAGGAGGAACATGGGTTTTTCTACTATTAATGAATACGATCACCAATACGCCTCCTTCCTCTTAAAGAGGAGCTCTCATAAGAACATCAGCCCGATATTTTTAATTTGCAAAGCCAAACATGCTACCAGAATTTTCTTCATGAGTACTAAGCTGATTATATTGGGAGTTTAATATACCTCCCCAAGTCTCTCAAGAGTTTTTGACCACATTGACAACATGTAGATATGAGCAAAAACCTGAACAAGACTGTTGAGCAACTACCTTTGGTTAATCGTATTAAATAAAGCCAGTAAACCACATATTATTTTGATACATAGTAGTGTTGTCTCATTGAGTTGCAGGCCTGAAATGGTTGTAACAAACTACAGATTCCCAGAGAATGCCAGTACACCTGAATTAGCATTACTTTATTGTTATATAAACAGCAAAATAGTCATCTCTCTAAAGATACACAATAAAACCATTTCATAATCTATATTCATATCTTCCTCCCCCATTTAGATTTCTTAGTTAATGACATTCATATTTTAGAAAAGCAGCTTCAAAAACCCACCTCTTACGTCTTTTCTATTTTGTTTCCTTTTGTCAGGACACCACAAGGGCCAGGAGCTAAGGCAAATCTCAGAGCTAGCAGCCCTGAGCCCAGGGCATCAGGCACCTCCAGAGAGTCAGGCCAAGACAAGGAAGTCAGCTTGTGGGTTGGGGTCTGGATGAGACCCAGTGAGTGCAACCAGGGTCAGACACAGCTTTATGATGGCAAGGCAGGGCCCTAACATCAGCCCATGTGCAAGGAAATCATGATCAGCAAGATCCATAGTCCCAGGCTAAGCTTAAATAGGGTCAAGCTTAAATAGAGTTCTTGAGCTCATGGTTGTGGCTGGAGGCCGCAGGTGAGGCTGGTCAGAGCCATTAAGGCCTATTAGTGCCCTCAGGGTTCTGACAGCTTCACACATTAATTATTCCAAATGCTCCCTAAACCATATTTGGTTACATATCTTGCCCATGACTTGGAGTATTTAATTCCGTATTATTGGACCAAAGCCCTTTCAGACTTGCAACTAGCAGTTGTTCTAATATTGAGATGGCATTATTCTTTATTTACAGCTGAACCTTCCACTTGCTTATCAACTTATTCAAAGGCAGAAGAGTTCCAGCAGACAACCAAACACTTCCGCTAAGCAAGCTAGCAGAGTTTTGCTTTTCTACTTCCAGTTAGCTCATGGCCATCATAAGCTGTAGGTGAAATATCATAAGTAATATATCTAGCTAAAATTGTATCAACACACCCAGTTAAGCCTAGGGTTTATCTAAACCTTTACTACTGTTACGCTTTTAGTGTATCAATCTCTTTACATGCACTGTCAGCAAAGTCCATTGAAGTTAATGAGGCAAATTCTAGAGACATAGAAGAGCTCTGAATCATGCTGTAGATGATTTACTACTGAATTATTATGGGCCTGAGTGTGGCTTAGTCTTTGCAAGGTAATTTGGAGGAATAAATAATATTTCTAATTGAGTTAACTATACTCTGGACCAACACCAGGAGAAATAATCAGCCAGTGCAAGAATCACTCAAGAATCCCAAGGCTTCCTCAAGTCTCTGGAACCCTCATTTATCTGAATAAAATTAGATATCTATGTCTATAACCATGTTTAGTCACAATTCATCATCTGCTCCAAAGCAGATATCTTAGAAGCCAATTTGCACAATGAGAAGCACTAGGAACATATAGAACCCAGTCTCAGGACTTCAGCTGTCAACACTTTATTGGGCCATACACTCAAGTAAGTCAGCACACTCAAAGTATAAGCCATACACACGCGCCTTCCATGTTTTTCCACCCATTCTCACTCTTCGTCTTAGTCATCACAAACACTTTTGCAGAAGAGAGTCCTTGTTTTCAAGCACAAATGAGACCTTTTATATAATAAAATGCATGGGAAATAAGATGTATAGAGTGAAAAGAGTAATCTCTCTCAGACAGCTCTGAAAGCACCAGGGTAATTTTCTGTGTCGAAAAAGAAATCAACAGAAAGTACGCCCAGCAAATGACCTCTTGTCTCCACCAACAGACTCAGTGCACGGTAAACACCAGGGGAATCAGGTCAGTCAACCCATACGCATTCCTATAACTGGACAGCACTCTTTCACTGCATAGCACACTACACTCTCACAGCCTTTTGCTGCAGTGTCAACTGCCACTTTCATCTCATGGGGGATGACATGGAATGGCATAGGATCCGAGGGAAGAAAACAGAGAGAAAAGCTGCCAGGGAAGCAAATACACCCAGATTTCCATACTCTCTTAGCTCCATTTTGCATGAACTATAGGGAGTAAGGGTATAGGACTAGGAAATTGCCTGAAGAATTCCTGAAAAAGATTCCCAAACACATAAAGAATGACCTGTTCCACTCTCCATTATGCTATGATTTATTTTCTTCTGTCCAGTGAGAGTTTCTCTCCTCATAATTTAAATAACTTTCACAGTTTCCCCCCTCCCTCTTGCTCTTTTGTTGTTTGGCTCTTTTACCCATAAAAGAATATCTCTCTCACTCTTCTCTGAGTGTCGTAGTACATTTGGAACTAGCCACATCCCTTAAGTGCAGAGAATGGACAAATTACAACTTTGATATGGTCTATAATTGATACCTTCTAAATTATGTGTGAAATATACCTTATAGCTAAGTATTTATTAATGGATATGAACTACATGAAATAATATTTTATCATATTAACTTTCTGCAATCCATCAGGATTAGTAATAATAACAATTATAAAAGACTTTTATGCAAAAGATTAAAAGTTTTATGAGGAAGTATCATGTTTTTCTAGCCAGTAAGAAGGATCTTTTTGAGATTATTTTATTAACTTACCCTAGCAGAAACAGGAGTCACTGTGACTTCTTCACCTATGAAAAAATAAAAAAAAATGAGTGCTAGGAAGTGGAAGTATTTACACCTCTGTTTTGTGAGCGGCAAATGAGATAGAAGATGAAATCTCATTTAAGCTATAGACAAAATTCCACTTCAGTTTTGCAGAACCAGAATTTCACCTGTGGATGTAAAAGTGTCAGAAGTCACATACCATATGACGACAGAAAAGAGAGCTAAATTCAGAGCCCCTAAATTTTGGACTATTTAATTAATCATAATTCTATCTACAGACTGCTGACACATATGAAATAGTTACTGGCTCATTATGAGCTAAATAGAACCCATATATTCCTGTAGGGAACTGAGCAATCAATAAATACCAACACCATTTATCCAGATCTGGCTGGTGCTAGGTTCAAAAGAGAAGCCAAAATTTTAATATCTTAATGACAAAAGCTGAGAGAAGCCATCTCCTAAATTCTTTCAGAGAGAATGTATTCTTTGTAATTAAACAGGTATCTGATGTTGTTGTTAAGTGTACTGAAATAGAGCAATCAGTGTTAATGACTTGTGAACTCATATGACAATTTGACGCTTAAAGACAATATTTTATAAAAATCCTTAGGAAAACAATAACATAGGTACTAGTGGTAGAAGATTCATTGGAACTGTGCTAATGGGTACAGATTTCAGAGCTTTCTTATTTTTATTAGTTCTGTTTGATGTTTTGAGACCACAGAGTGATTAATCTTCTGGATAATAATTCAAGTATTTTATATTTGAGTATCTTTGCCCATATGCAGCCACATCTGTGACAAAGAAATAGCAGGTGTTTCCTTTTTATGGTTTCCTTCTGTTTATTCTTGACAAGTCCATTTGTTATTCTAAAAGAAAATGAGTAATCTCTGAGCCCATTTGATTTGGAAAAGAGTGTCCTGTCTGTTTACTGTCATTAGTATTCCCACTGCAATAGTCTGGCCATTACATAACTAGATACATTTAGCTAGCAAGAATAAAAATGTTCTGTGCACCATTTGACTTGATCCATAAAACAACAAACCTATTAGACCAATATTGCTCCATTTTATTAGTTTTTATAGAACCAATTTTAAATCAAATGTTGTTCAATGCTGTCACATGCCAACACCTGTAAGTACATACTGTAGCTTACCTATTGAAGCTAATAAAACTTTGCAGATGCAGCCAACAGACTGTTTCTTTTAGGTTATTGTGATGTGACAAGAAGAAGAAGAAGGAAAAACTTCACCCTAAATACCACTGTGATCTTGAATCATCCACAAACAGACGTGTGATTTCATTGTTCTGAGTTTATTATGTAGGTAGGAATGGCTATAGTATATAACGGAAAATAACAGTAGAAATAAAGTAAGCAACAGATGAATCACCTCTGAAGCACCTTCTCTGTTCTGACAAGGAAATAACAATTGCTTTTGATTAGTACATAAATGGGAGACCTTCCAAGAAAAAACATTATGTTATAGGAAAAGAAGATCCTGCTTCAGAAAGTGACCACTGTCCTTATGGGTCAGTGACTGAGTGGATTCACTGTCCCTATGAATCAGTGAATCAATGACTGAGCATTGTCAGTGACACAATGTCATTTATTCAATGCTAAGAAGCACAGTTTGGATGAGATATAAATGTTTGGGGAAGAGGTAAAGAGGAAATATCTTACCAACTTTCTAAGATTTAGACATAATAGGTTCTCATATGTCGTTTTATACAATTTTAGATAATTACCTACAGATAGATGAACTAAAATGGTTGCAGAGGGCCATGCCCACCCATAGAGAATTTCTCCTGTAGTGTCAAAAGGATGTAGAATTATTTTCTCTCTCTGTTATACTGTGGCCTAGTGAATTCTTTTGACCCAGAGGTGATTATTTGCAGAGGTGGGTGAAGTAAATTTTGTATGCAATACCTATCTTGAACATCTGACTGAACATCTAACTCAGAATAGAAAATGATTGTTTAAAATACAAAGCCAAGCACAGAAATCTTAGGGCTAAGTTATTAAATGGGAAAGACTTGTTTTCAGACCAAAGAAGGGTGTTAGAATCTCAGCAAAGACAGGAAACAGCTGGATGTTTCTTTTCATTCCTTTAATGAAAGGAGGAGCTTGTAAACTCCACAGTGCTCTGGACAAAGCTTGAAAAACTTCAACATTCAGCTCCACCAAAACTCCAGACAAAGATTTGGCTTTATTGAGGGTGACAGATAACAGCAGACCATAAAATCCAGTCTCTCCTCTGAGGGGGTGTGAGAGAGTGGCTGTGCGGGTGCTTGGCTGCCAGCCAGGGCCAACCCAAAACAGTGCCAGAGACCGATGACACAAAGTACACAGGTGTTTTCATCCTCTGCCATTTGGAGCCACTTAAACATCCTTCTTTTAGAGGGAGCGCTGGTCACAGAGTTTCTCTATGCCCTTAAGCATGTCTCTATGGAGGTTGTGGGATTTATTTATCAGTACTGTGATCTTCTAGTTGGCTCAGTGCCTTTGAAATGGTATCATTTGCATCATCAGGTCTTGAATATGCAGCTGTCAATACAGCAAATTTGTCATTGGTTTGGACCTTATTAAGAAAAAATTCTTGTGCTATTTTTGAAGCCGGAGTTTTAGTTCTTTTTGGTGCCATTTCCTGTGACATCCTTTTAGATCAATCAGGGTTAAAAATAGGAAGTGAAATTATGTTTCAAAATAGCTCATGCTCCAATAAATAGTTTTTTAAAACTGAAATATCTCTTAAAGTCTTTAAACTAAGGGAAAAAAAAGACTTCAAAGAAACAATTGTCTTTTTTTCATATCAACCAGTGGTGAAGTAAAGCCTGTCCTTATCATTTTGGTAAGATGTTGCCTAAGCATTGCCAGATAATTAGTAATTTTCCAGCTAATCTCCATATTTTTAAACTTCAAATAGCTTGTTATTTCAGAAAACATTTAAGGATTGTCTGTAATCTTGCTCCATTTTACCTACAACATCTCAGTATTCACAATATCAGGCAATTACTGATAACAAATTATCCAGCAAATTTTCATATAGAAACTTTCCAGTAGGTAAAGAATGCTTTATGAATAAACATTTTTTGGAAATGATTATACAAGTTACATATTCAAACAGCAACAAGATATTCACCTTCAAAATGGAAATCTTGGTTAGAAGTAATAAATATCTTCCATGAAACATTTCTCAGTGTCCTCAAAATTTAAAGCACTGTTTACACAAGAAAGCAGTTTTATTAAGGGTTTGCCTGTTGTTCTTTGTTCAGGGTTAAACTACAGGCTTTCTTCTTTACAACAGGGAAAAAGGATCTTCTTTTATGGCATATTTTACAGGTCTGATAAGACATACCACTATTTTGATTGTTAGGGAACAATCTGATGTTCCTTCCCTTCCTTTCCCTTTTCTTTTTTCCTGACAGAGATCATCTCGTTACCAGATAAGAATCTTAATTAAAGACGTGAACACACGATACTGCGCTTGTTTGTTTCTTTCCACACAAATTGTATGGCATTTCATGATTTTGTGAAGAGGAAGATTGCAATATTGAAAGACAAAATCTTGGCCTGATATTCCTAGGCACTGTTCTTGTATCTATTTTGTACTGAACCAAGTAAGTCTCATCGTAAGGAAAAGTGGCCTTGAGAGACTGGGGCCTGTGGGTGGGACAGGCCCATTTGTAAGATTCAAATTCACAATAACTGTAGGTAGTTAGCAGCCTGACAAAGCCTCTTTCACTAAGCTTTCTTGTCGAATGTTTGTATTTTACCTGTTGATACATTAAACTTCCAGTTTTACATTCCAAATCCAAGACCTCACTAACCAGAAATGTTGAATGGGAAACAGAAGCAACAACTGATAAGCAGGGAAGTAAGTAAAAAGTAAGTACAGAACATGCATCTAAAACCTGCAGATAGCTTGAATACCCCAGAAATCCAGCAGACCAACAGAGGAGTTTCAAAAAATAATTTTGTGTCTCTGTCCAAGGAACTGCTGCTACCAAATATGGGCAGAACCTGTATCTTGTGTACAGCTGGGTTGGAAGCACTGCGCCTAAGAGTTTATTGAGGAAGTAAAAGCCACTTATCAGTCTGCACTGAAAGAATTCAAAGAACATTGCATGCCAAGAAAGAACGGGACTTTTGAGAGATACCAGAACTCTAAAAATTAGAGAAACTTCTGGGACAGCTCTAAGAATTTTCAATTCAAACATACCACTTTGGAAAGCTAGTAGAATACATGGTGAGGAGTCAGATATCCAAAATTAAGGAAGAGTGAGCTATATACTTAACTTTGCTGTGGGCAGAAATCAGAACTAACAGCAAAACGGGTTCCAAATTAATTTTCCCAGATTTACTCTCTACTTCTGTAACACCTTTTTTACATGTGAAATAATAATGTGATTCATAAGTAATTAACAAAATACCTCCGTAGCATTGCCAATCGTATTAAATATTTAATTTTTCTTTCAAGATATAGTGAACAATGAAGTACAGAAATTTAAGCCAAATAAACAGTTTAAAACTGCAACTCAGACCGAACATGGCTGTGGATAGTAACATTGCCACAAAATCATGTTTTTCTTAATTGACCACTGGCCATCCCTGTGACAGAAAGAGAAGATATCCTTGACATTTCTTCAATTAGATAATATGTTTTGGAAAGAACAACCAGGACAGAAGCATAGAAGTAACATGCATGGAAATACTATTTGTTTGTTTGTTTGTTTTCTGAATTCAGTAAAGATGAAGACAAACTTGTAATAACTTGTCAGTTACTGAAAGAATATATTGTGCTGTTCTACCTCAGTACGTGGAAATGCACAGTTATGCAAGTAGCTACCATCATACAGTGTTCATGCCTCATTCGTCACAAAACAGATGTGATAATGCAACATATCTACAATTTTATTCTTACCTTACTTATACATATATATATGCTTATATACAACTTTGATCCTCAAGAAGATAAACACTCTCCATAACCATTCTATCTATGTATGCATAGGGTCCAGTATAAATATCCTGGATGATCCGAAGGATTTTTGCTAGTATGAAGTTAGCTTTTGGTTGGGAATGATCACCAGGAAAATGTTCTTTTACCTTCCTAGAGATGTCAGCCAAGGCCAGTGTACCTGACTGTTATCGGATCAGAATCACAAAACTTTCTTCTTGGCTAGAAAAACAATTAAATATAACAAGCTGAGAGAAGAAATGAGATATACAGCGTAGCAAGAAGGAAAACTGCCCAATCAAGAATGGAGCCTCTGAAATATGACCAGGAGTCTAACTTGACAAACACCGATGATCTGGGGCCCAGAAGTGCAGCTGATCAGACAACTGAGTGAAAGAGCTCCATGAAGGGTTGTACCATGAGACTGTTTGGGCAAGCATCCTCAGTGCCTTGCTGCAAGGAGCTGAATTACGTGGTTGCTATGCTGTATAAATACTACAGGACTTGAATGTTTCAGTCAGAAGCAGGTCTCCTGTGCCAATTGCTCCCTGAGTAAGCCCAAAGAAAGCCAAGACAGGATATAATCACCAGTTAATATTTTCCTCTATACAGAGGCTACTGTCTCTGGTGCATAAAGTTTTTAGTATAACTACTAGAAAATAATGCTAATTTTGACAATTTTCTGTTGAAATTTTGAGCATTGATGACAACATTATGGTTTCTTGTTTTGGTTTTGCACTTTTTTTGCCAATGCCATTTTAACAAATTATCAGTACTGAGCTGGAAATTTAAAATCTTGAGTTTCTACAGTGAACACTCAGACAGTAAAGTTTATAATAAAGTATTCAGAAGGAAAAACCCTCAAAAAAATTGAAATGTGATTTTTTTTCCACATTAGCTTGTTTTGCAAACAATCTTTCTATGTGGGGACATATTTTCATGTGGCTGAACATATTTCTTTAATACAGAACACTATTCCACTACAACTTTCCCAACAAGCCAATTGCTTTTCCCTTTATCCACAAAAACTCAGTATAAGTTCTACAGATAATACAACTGACCCTTGTTAAAAGTCTATCTAGTCTATCTAGATGTTATGATAGCAGACATATAATGCAATGAAGCAAACATTGTTAATTTCTACAGAAACATGTGTGGTAACGGCACTGAAAATTCTGCCTCAGGCTCTCACTGTGTTAGGCAGAATACATTGAAACGAAAGAACAACATCCTTTATGAGCCATGCACAGATGAAAACTTAAAAAAAAGATAAAGAATTTTGATTGAGTTTTAACAGCGTTTTCACAATCCCTTGGAAAAACAAGCACACTTGTTAATTTCTATCACCATTTGTATTCTTGTCCAATATTTTGGGACAGCATGAACATTTTTTCATAAAACATAGTTGCTCTTTTTAAAAATTTGCTCAGGTCCTAGTAATAGACTATGGGCAATAAGCTATAATATAAAATATATTTGACTTACAGCTTTATATTACATAACTATACAAAGCAATGATTAAATTAGCTTAAAGTTCACCTTAAGAAGCATGTTTTTAAATATACTTATCTCTTTAGTATGTATGTACACATTTCTGCATTTCCATCAGAAATCCAGATATTGATACTTTTACTTTCTTCTAAATTCAGTAGCCTTTAAAATGTTCCATGGTTTACTGTACATGAATAGTCATTTCTATCTTACAAATGCTGTGGCCTTCCATACATAGACTTATAACCATTACAGGGAATAGCTTGTGAGCTTTGAAAACAAAACTTTTAAAGTAGTTAGAAAGGGTCTGTGGGCACAAAGAGATTAGCTTTTAAGGATTTTAGGGTATGCATGTGAGTCCAGTTGTATTTAAGAAAAGCAGATCATAATCTTAAGAAGAAAAAGGAATGTTGCTCTGTTGGTTGGATCCTGCAGAAGGGGACCGCCTTCAGATCCACTTATTTTAGCTGTTTTATAGTGGTGGGTTTGGGATAGATGCAGCTATAGATTCATTCAAGCCATCCAGCAGCTACTTTATTGAATCCTGCATAATGAGTCAAATGTAGCAAATATTTAGAAGAGTTAAAAGAACTTAAATGTCTCTGGGCTTGTAGAACTTGCCCTAATTTAGCAGGAGGAACTTCATGCAAACTTGCTTAAGCGTATTCATAACCAGACCCCTCAATAGTCTCCTCTGTAGATATTGTGCTTAAAAGAAATAGAGACTGTCCCCCACATCATTAACATCCACCACACACCAGACTTCTTTTTTATGCTCCACTTCACCAGCCTGTTCCTCAGTAATGCTGGCCTCCAGAAAGTTTCATGCTGACTTGCTGTCTTTCTTCTTGGTTTTGTCATCTGCTGTTCTGAGCTTGTCAGTCACTCCTTCAGCAGCAGCCCAGATCAATGTGAATGGAGACTGGAGAGAAATTTTCAATAACGGTAAGTCAGGCAAAATAGGGAGCTGCAAAAGCAAGCCAGGAGAGGGAAGTCTTAAAGTTTTGATATGCTATGACTTTCAAGAGGCAAGGTAGAGTTGGGAGTGTAATGTTTGTTATAATTGCCCAACATAAATGTTCCCTTAAAATGCCTGACACAGTACATTAGGGGTCGAATCCAAGCCAAATACTGTCAATGAGAACCCTTTAGTTGACGTTCAGTGGCGTTTGGATTATTCTTTTATCAAAGAAAATGTTTTCTTGCTTGGTTTGCAGACACCCGCTTAAACAACAGTAGTTTGAAAAGTGTCTGGAGATGGTAAAGAAATACATTTTACTGCCCTTCTTATGCTGAAGAGTATTCACTGATGATAGCAGCTTCTGTTCAGTTATGTTTAATGATGCTGATAAGTATAAGATGATTTTGAAGTACTACTACATGTCATTCATCTGCACACAAAGTGTATAAAAGAGTGGGAAGCAGGGACATTTTACTTATCCTACCATGTACCATTGAAGTAACATTGACAGAACTGGCAACTCTCCTTTCTAGTATAGAAGATCCTTAGGGATACAAACCAAATGGTTTAGTAGATGCCTGCAGAATTTGCATTTTTTGCGATCATCTCTCCTTCCATTTTTTCCCTTGGGTTTAGTGTATGCAGGAGGAATGAGTAACCAGAAATAGACAACACCCTTTGAGGCACTTTGTTAATTTAATATTCAAACACAGACCATCAGTCTGGTGCGTCATTATTTTGGGATGGAGTTCATTTCACCAATACTTTCCCCAGACTGTCCTGAGCTATTTCTAAATGACCACAGAACACTGCAAAAGAAGTCACTCTGACAAAATGAGAACTGCAGAAAACATATGAAAATTGCACAACTGAACATTTTCTAGCAATGTTTCTCACCCACTTCTTGTAGTAATTAGACTGTTCTTTTGCCTAAGGGGAGAAGAAAAGATATTTTGAGAAACAGATACTCAGCTAGCCAATATTTTCTCTACAGCCTTTCCTTTACCAAGGATTAAAAAGATTGCAGAGGTTTGGGGTTTTTTCCTCTAAAAATGGATGACAGCTGACTTCCTGTTACGAGAACTCTGTACTCTTATTAGCTGCAGGTGCCACTGGCAAACAGATAGTAATCCTATGCCATATCTTGATCTTTTTCTGTAATACAGTGCTCCACTGAAACCACCTGAACATAAATGTCTAGGTGTACTAAAGATCAGATCTAGAAGAACCCAAAAAATGCAACTAATGAAGATCCTTGACAGGTGAATGCAGTCCTGACTTTGCTAGGATAACCAGAAAGTTATTCAACTTAGAGAAAAGAGTAATAAGGCACCTGTAGGATGCCATCCAACTGAGTTATTGGCAGAGTTGTACAGATGTAAGAGTTCAAAAACTCATTTACTCTTCAGCAGGGTGCTTTGCCTTACAACAGGTTTTTCCACAAAGCATATCATCTCCAAAGCTTAATAAGACTGAACAGTACAGAAGTATCTGCAAACTGTGGCAAAATTAGGCATAAGAAACGGCAACACTACTAACACTCACATGGTGTTGTGCAGTGTAAGGGCTCATTGCTGATTCTGGGCCTGATTACTCACTACATTACTGCAGGTTTATATTTGAAATCATGTCGGTGCAAAACTAAAGCAATGCAGTGGAGAATCAGGCTGGCAGTGTTTATGCAGGCTGGAAAAAGAGGGAAGGACACTGCAAGGCTGATCAGAAATAAAGCAGCCATCCTACAGTTCTAGAGCTGGAGTTCCCACTATTTTGCTATGCTGCATCTTGTCAATGTCTTTTGGTCATATCAAGCACTCAGATGAATTTCGCGTGTTCCAGCTCTCTTGTTTTTCCACTGCATTTAACACGAGCACAGTGATTTTCCATTTTGCTGGCAAACAACAGGAGAGAGCAAATTAACCAGTTTATTCTTTGAATAGTGGGTGACATTCAATATATTTGACTGACATCACTGACCAGTCCATCAACAACTGTGCCACAGTTTTCAGCAAGAAAATCATCATCAATAACTATTCTCTTTAAAGCACCAGGCACATTTTTGTATGTTTTCAGAGTGTTTCCATACTTCCTTAGCCATGAGAAAAGTATTAACTGTTACAGGGGTTGTAGGGCTTAAGCCCTACACAAGTCAGTGGAAATACAACTTCTTTTGACCTCTTGAATGCTACTGAAATTTCAGACTGCTGATAAGGGGAAGAATCTCAGGTGATTTAAAAAGAGCAGGGCTCCACCCACCCCAAGAGAGTTTGATTTACACTGGTTGAAATTCTGGCTTAGAGAGTTTTGATATGATCTCTAATCTACTCCCCCTCTTTTTCCAGCTGCTCACAAGACTTTCCCCAGAATAAATAATAAAGGTGTTGATATTTTCTATACTTACATACCTGCACTACAGTGAGCGTGTAGCCAGTACTGGGCTTAGTCTGGTTTACAAAGTGAAGTTCTTACTTTATATTAATCCTGACTTGAAAGAAAAGCAGTCGGTCTAAGAAGGTTACAATGGTTTCAATTTCATCTAGCTAGAGTCCCTTTCTTGAAGACCCAACTTTACTCCTGTGATTTGTGTGAAGTCTATGGAGTAACTTCTGTCATAATCAAATGCCATTGTTTTTTCCTCCGAAAGGATAATGTTGCAATCAGCATAAAGTGCAAATACAATTTCCTTCTTGTGTTCTTCCTTTTTTAAATAAAAAAGTCATGTAAACATCTGGCTGTTCCAGAAACACAAGGGAAAGACAAACACAACTAAGATGTAGTCCAGCATTACTCCTGTAAATGTCAGGTTATTTCCCCAATTAACCTTAAGTGCAAAGCCAACTTTTAAGCACTCTGTGCAGTAGTATTGCTTGCAAGTCACCTCTCTATAGACACTAGATTCTAGGGGTTAAGAGTTCTTGAGTACACATATATAAACTGATGTCAGGGTATGGAAAGGATTTTACATTTCTGTGAGAAAATCAATGCTTTTTCTTTTTCAACCATAGAAGCATCACGTTACCAAAGGCAGTAACAATCAGAGTATGTTTTTTAAAGTAATTTTAATTAAATCAAGAAAGGAGTATATTTCTCCTGAAAATCTTTAAAAAACTAAAATTGGTTTTTTCTTCACACATAACTATTCTTGTAAGAAGTATTTCCTTTGTGCCTTGTGGCAACTGAATTTTGGATGTTTTGTTCTGACATTCGACATTCTGGGTAAGTTCTTTTTCATCCAGCATTCTCTCTTAAGATACATTCTGGTCCTTATTTCCAGTAAATTGCAAAATGAAGGCTTTGCAATTATACACTTCTGTTTTTCTGAATAGTTCAAATGGTCAAGTAGCAACAAGTGGACAAAAGAATAGAGCACAGGAAAGGATAGCAACTAAAAAATTATTGAGCTGTCACTTTAAATCCTAAGAATGGCCTGTATGTACAGGCTTCAGTCTGGATTAAGAGTATCCTTATGATGAACATCTCAGAGAATTTATGTAAGACTACCCACACTGATGTTACTAAATAATACAAACATGACGAAAACCTCTGAGATCAAAGATCCTGTTGTGAAAATGAAAAATTTAACAGTTGAGGGAGAAGACATAATCATTAGCAGTCTGAGGTGATTCTGAAATTCTCAACAGATATAAAAAAGCCTTTTTTATATTTATTCTGTTATGGAAGGTTGAATCATAGAATCATAGAACCATTAAG
>NW_009207084.1:0-1895 GCF_000690835.1 Fulmarus glacialis | reverse complement strand
TGCCTGCTGGGTTAAACCACAACAGGGCCCAGACAAACATTAATATGACCAAGAACAATTTGCTTTGTGGGTCTGGGAGGAAAGGTTTAGAAGAGAGGGACTGGAGGGGTCTGACAGAGATGTTTCACCAGCACAAGGGGGAACACCTGCAGTCCCTGCAAATGCATTTGGTGATGGGTGGAGACTCCCTGGTGCTTCCCTGATAGTCCCAAGGGCTGGCACAGGGGACACACGGAGCTGGTGGGGTGAGGAGGAGATGGCTGAGGGGATTCCCAGCTGCTGGTCGGTGCCTGAGCAACTCCAGGGCTGCTGTGCCCTTCCATGCCACCTCTGCCGGGATCAAGAGGGACTAGCCATGGGTCACGATTTTTGCACATGATGATAACACAGCGCTGCCGAGGGGCTCTGGGAGCCCAGAGCAGGTCCCACCGACAGATGCCTAGCACAGCATGATGCCAGAGCTGCTCCCGGGGCAGGCCCCAAAACGGCATTCCCCTCCCCAGTGAGCTGGGGGTGAGCCTGTGCATCCGAAAAAACCCTCTTCTGCTTAGGACTTCAAGTGCGTTTTTCACGTGGGAAAAATCTTGCTGCTGGTGAAGGATCCAAGGAGAAAGTTGACATGTGCCGGGTGAAGGCTGCCAAGTGCTGGGAAGTGTTTGCTCTAAAGAGGTGTATGAAATTCCTTTCTAAAACCGAAATGAACCCGGCCTGCATTAGCTGTTTTGGGTCTGAACCAGGCAACTGGATGATGCGGCAAGGAGGACTTACACACCCAGAGGCTATGGAATAAAATATAGAGTTTTCAAATGCAGCCCGGTTCCTGTGAGCACATCATCCCATTTTCTCCATACAGACTCAAACCCTGTGCTCAGGTCGAGATTTTTATCTGGAAAAACCTAAGTTTGAGCTGGCCTGGCCACAGCCAGTGGTCACAGGGGGATAACAGACAATTTTCCCCTTGCAGGGACGTGCAGCACACTCTGGAATCAAATTCTTCGCCTTCAAACCCTTCTTTTACCACCTGTGGTGAACAAATTTCTTGTTCTCATTCTTATTCTTATTCATTCTTATTGTTATTCTTATTCATTCTTATTCTTATTCTTATTCATTCTTATTCTTATTCTTATTCTTATTCTTATTCTTATTCTTATTTCTTATTCATTTTTTTTTCCCCTGTGATGAACTGAATTTCTTATTCTTATTCTTATTTTCTTAATTTTCTTGTTCCCTGTGATAAACTGAATTTCTTATTCTTATTCTTTTATTTTTATTCTTATTCCTATTCCTATTCTTATTGTTTTTCTTATTTTCTTGTTCCTATTCCAATTCCAATTCCTATTCTTATTCATTTTCTCATTCTTATTCTTTTCCTCTATCTCTTCCTCTACTAATGCTATTGCTATTACTATTACTACTATTACTATCACCACATTACTATTACTATTACATCATCATCACCATGACAGGCTGGCACCACCTTTCGCACCAAAATCCGACCATGCTGTGTGCTGCACAAACACAAAATGACCATGACCCCCATCCTGGAGCCTTCCCAGTTGAAGTGCCAGGGGAGCGCCAGCAGGACGGGGCAGCACACGGGCAGAGCCCTTGCTGCCGGCTGGCTTTGCCCAGGAGTTGGCACGTTGGAGAGCGGCACTGGGGACCTGTTGATGGTGGATGGGGACGGGGACGAGGGAGGCTGGCGGTGCAGCCCCAGTCGGGGTCGGGTGAGGCTGCAGGGCCCTGCGGGCAGGAGAAGAGCCAGTGTACACACACATCTATCTGGGTAACACGATAAGGAGCTCATGGCGTCTGAAAATAAAGGCTCATCCATCTAAAAAAAGCCCTGTGGTGGGGGTGAGGCATTCTTTAACACCTCAGTGAGGGCTCTTACT
>NW_009207083.1:0-5959 GCF_000690835.1 Fulmarus glacialis | reverse complement strand
TCAGCCTTATCCTCGTCCTTGGTGGCAAATATCCTCGTCCTTGGTTGCATATAAATGCAACAATCCTGCCTTTAGCCTCTCTCTGTCATTTTACGGCAAAATAAGAAATCAGTACAGACCAGCTTGAATTAAACTTCCAGACTTCTAGTAAATTTATTAGGTTGCCATACCAGTACATTGGAGGGAAGAATCACTGTGATCAACTGAGTCCACAGGTGTTTGCTCCTGCCTCCCTTTTTCCAAATCTTCCCCTTCTCAGTTGTCTTTGGTCTCAGAAACAGCTTTAATTTAGGTCACACCTCAAAACTATCCTAAGTCACTTAACTAAAGTAGTGTTAGGATTCATCCTCTGACCAACATTTTAGCTTTTAGTTAAGCTCACAATACAAAGTAGTACTGTTTTCATTAGCACTGTGTCTTTACTGAAACCAGAACGTCAGAATGCTTTCTGTGCTTTCTTCAGAGTGTTAATTTTTAGACGACAATAGACAGAAACTGATATGTAAACACAAGCAAAAATAGATACTTTCTACCAATGTGTGGGATATGTAGAAACTAAGAAAGATTATCAAGAGAAAACCAAGTGTGAAAGTCCATAAAGGCTTTTAAAAATAATTGTTGTTAATGGGATCTTGAAACTTGTATGGCTATTTAGGAATGGAAATGATAATGCTAACATTGTTTTATGTTACATGTTGTTGAGGGTGAAAAAGAAGAAATCTTCAATAGTCAAAACACCATAGAATAATAAAGGGATAAGGGTTTCATCAAAGGTCAAAGTTAGCCTGTATCAAATACTCCAAACCAGTTTATCAGTGCCTGTCTCTTAACAATGTGTATGTGGGGGTAGAAAATCTGTCCTGAATAGTCTCATTATTCCTAGTTCAAATACAAGGATCAGAATTGAAGAAAAGCTGCATGTTTTTCTAGACACTTTGTCAAATTAATTTGACCTGAGCCTCAAATACTGTGTTTGTAAACAAAGTCATTGAAGGAAACGATGTTGCACTGTCAGACAGGAAATCCAATTGAGATTGGAATATGATGATTAGAGAACAACAAATAAAACAAAAAAAATTACAGGGCATAACTAGGCCCTGTAATTGTAATTATCAGTATAAAGGTGAAGCAGGTTTTAACATTTCAAGGAGACTGCATAGATAGAAAATCACATATCCATTTCAGAGGAAGAAAGAGGCTCATATTAAAAAAAAATATAGGAAGAAAGCTTCATGAAAAGCACAAAGAAAGAAGACAAGAATCCAGCTGAAAGGGTACAGTGTTAACCACATGTAGGTTATAGCATGGCTAAAACCACAACAGAAACAAAATTGTTATTTCATTCCCATCAGAAAAAGTGTTTGAAAAATCAGAGTTAATGAAAGTGAACTTTCCAGTGTAGAGTATACACAAGAAAAAAATTATGTTGAGTACTAAAGAAAAAACGAAAAAAAAAAAAAGTAGTAAAAATAACATAGCTTCATATATTAAAATAAGATATACTTTAGGAAGAAGAAATACATGAGACCTGAAATATTAGAAATTTTCTGACACAGAACTCCAAACTCTGGGAATAACTACATGAACTAACGCCCTTAAGCTTAGCAACCCATACTGAAACCTCGGAATAAAAACACAGTGTTGCACTGAAATGTAGATCGATTTTTGTCCTAACTGAGTACAGGCTCCCTCGTACGATCTAGCTCCTGCAAAAACTGTACCTGTCCACTTTCACTTTAAAAAATGTTTTCATTAAAAGGATAGAAAGGGGAGAATCCCCTCAGACAGAAAAAAAAAAATGAGGCTCTGAGAAAACATTTCTGGACAGCTATCTCCAGAATTTTAATAACGAAAGAATTTTATTTATTGCCAGAATTGTTTATGAGAGACTATTAATTATAAAAACACACTTTTTGTAAGTCAAAATGCCTTCATTGCAAAAGACACAGAGATTTCAGTAGCATCATATATCCAAACAACTTTCCAGCTAAGGATACCAGAAACATCAGATCTGCAATATTCCCAGAACATGCTGATTTGGATTTTTAATAATTACATGCTCAATTCCATCCTTCTATAATTAGTATTTTGCTACCAGACTATAATACCAATCCTCACTGTATTTTAAGATGCAGATGACTCATCTCTTTAACAGATTATATTCTATGTTCGTTGCCATAGCAGTCCGGTGTATTTTACTGGAAAATCCTGACTCAAGCATAAAAGAATCAAGCCATGCTTCCACAGTCAATTTGACATAACAGAAGCCATTGCTAGTGCTGGGGGAAAAAAAATGGGGGGGGGGGGAGTGGAAACAAAAGGAAAAAAAAAAAAGAGGAAAGGAAAAAAAAAGAAAAGAAAAAAAAAACTGAGAGAGAAAAAAAAAAAGGGGGCAGTCCTGCCCTTCCCATCTCAGCATCCCTGAAAACTCAATACTGACCTTGGGGTGGCACAAACATTCATGAGATGGTGGGGTAGCTGACCCCAGTTAAAACTATTCTAAGAATTAGTTTTAAGCTGAACTGAATCAGGGAACTAATCACTAAGCAAGCACGCAAACAGCTGTCACAGCATAAGAGCAACAGAGAGCAAAGAGAACAGGAATGAAGCAACAGCATCAGCCAGAAGTCAGAAGCTGTTAGATAGTGAGGTACAACCAGCCCCCTTGCAGCAAAGTACAGCTAAAGGCACAGTAAAGACTAAATGATAATCTCATTAGCAGAAGAAATCACTACTTACCAACTAGCATCTCAAAAAGGAAAACTCCTACAGACCACCAGTCACACTCCCGACCATAATAACCATCACCTCCTTGCGATTTCAAAACTTCGGGCGATATGTAGTCGGGGGTTCCCACAGCTGTATCGCAGCGCACCATACCTGTCTGTGCAACAGTTACAATTCAAACAGCTCAATTAAAAATACTTCTGAGTATTTAAACAATTAGTCTATCAGTAGCCCAGGAAAACATAAAAAATATAGCCCAAAATATTTGGTTTGAGGAATGTGTTTGAAAGTCTCTATTTTTCACTCCAGAAGCAATACGGACTAAAATGACAATTCCTGATAATTTGCTCTCCCCTGCCTACTCCATAGCTGTTTTTCTTGGTTACATTTTTCAAAAATTGACCAATTTTATGATTTTACCACTGGTTTCAATATGAAACTACACATCATATTGGACTGTTCCTTATCTCACTGAATTCAGGGACAAGCTTCTGAATAATTTTGACAAGCTATGAGTTAGGCCCTACATAGCAGACACGTAACAGTTTTGTCTAATTCAGACAATACATGAAGCTATAGGTAAATTTTTATAGTCACACCTTGGTTTTTATTTAAAGATAGGAAAAAAAAAATTTAAAAAAGCTATTTTTTAAAAACAGCAGTGTTATGAAAAATAAGGTAAAATATGACCATCTAAATGATTTTTGTTAACATATTAACACAGTTGTATTAATGGAATGATTATGGAATGATTATTCATCCTCTTTACTTCATACTGAGAGACTGAAAATGCAGGGGTTAAATGATGCAGAAGCACTGTCAGATCTGCCAGTGTGCTGGTTCAGGCTTACAAGCCTTGTTTCCTTTAATCAGATTCACTGTATTCATTCCAGAGAGACCAGATGGATGAATGAAATGAAATCCTGGATGAAGTTAGAGAAGTAACAAAAACACACTCCTCTCTTATTCTGTCTCTCAACCTCAAGTCTTTTCTAAGTCATCTTACAAAGTTATTTGTGCAATTTGCCATCAGCTTTGACTCAATATTAATACAGAATATTAGTAGCAAAAACTAAAATCAAAATGAAGAGAAATATTTTGCTTCTGGAACTGTATTGGTATGTAAAAATTACACATCAAATTGCAATATTTCTTTTCACACACAATATGAACTGCCAAAAGCAGTACTAAACTAGAATCCTGGAAAGTCATGAACTGGCAGGCAAAAACTAAAGTGATGACTAAATACTGCAGAGACCTAATGAGTACTGCAGGTGTCCTCCTGGCAAATGCTTCTACAACTCCATGCTGAAACTGAAACTTAAAGGAGGTTAACTTCTTAGTTCCAGAATGAAGAATAGGTTAACTTCTGCTTTCTGTACTACGAAACAGATAGCATATAGCTTGATCATCCTGGAATAAGAAAATGAAGTAATTCTTTTCAGAAGACCAAACACGTTCTTTGGACAAAGAAGAATAAAGAGGAACACATTTTAATATTGGGAAATAAACTAAAACCCAAAGGCTCCAGAAATCTGAAGTCAAGAACATTAAAAAATGGTTTCATGACTGGAACCATTATTTGATCATTCTGCTTGTAACAGCACTCTGTGCATAAACCTACAGCTCCTCTCTGAAGCTTAAGCCTGTCTTTGCTTTGGGCACTGGAGAAACTGCTCTAGGCTTATGTAATTTTGCTGATCTAGTAGAACTGTGGCATCTTAATGAAGCCTCCAGCACTGGTGCACGTCTATCTCTTCCTTATCCAAATGCAAAATTACAAGAAGGGAAAGTCTGAATCTTTACTCAATGAAGACTGGCTGAAGCCACCTAAATCCCTCCCCAGGTAAGAAGCTTCTTTAAAAGCAAAATCACCAAAAGAGTTCTGAAAGATTTCTCTGAAGACCACAGCTTCAGTCAGACAGCTGCATCACCTTGACACCTAAGCATTTAATAACACCCCATTTGCCATTCCTCTATAATTAATACACCAAAACAACAACACTTTTTAATATGTTATACATGTTGATACTTTATGAAGTCTTATGCAAACAAAGCAAAGGTTGTGCCAGAAAAAAGCCAGCCCTACCCAAGTCTGATGGCTGGTATGTAGCAATAAGAAAGCTTCTTTCCAATGACATCACAGATGCTAAAGACCTCCAGGTAACAATGCCTTAAGTCTTCAGACAAGATGTCAAAGAATTGAACAGTAAAACATAAAATTATTTCTACAGTTAAAAGGGCCCTGCATGCTAACATCAGTTTTCAATGGCCTGTATCTCTCTGAAGCACATGGAGTTGGTTGTACTTACTCCCCATAAAACTCTCTACCTTCTGTCTCAGGAACAAATCTAAAAATGCATTCACAGAATCACAGAACAGCCCAGGTTGGAAGGAACCTTGAAAGATCATCTGGTCCAACCTTTCATGGGAAAGGGAGCCTATTTGAGATTATCTAGCACCCTGTCTGATTGCTTGTTGAAAACCTCCAGCAATGGGGACTCTACCTTGTCCCTGGGGAGGTTGGTCCATTATCACCTGAATGAAATATTCCCAGATTTCTGTTCCTCTCATTTACATACTTGTTCTTTCAAAGAACTTGGACGTTGCTCTGTATGTATTTTTAAGTACTGGATACTCTTAATACCACAGTCAGACTAGCTTCTATGATCTCTGGCATCAAAGCCAAGTAAACAGGGGAGTCCTCTCTGTGCAGTACATGGCATCTTGACAGTCTCTACATTCTGCATGATGACTTCTGCCTTCCGTACTTCAGCATTTGAAACGATCTAAAGGGTGCTGTTTTCTCTGGGCAAAGCATTACTCCTGTGTTTCAAATACTAAGCCTCTGTTTTATGTCTGAGTAGCACACTTGCTATAGCAGCTCTCATACAAAGCTTTCTTTTGGGAGTCTCAGGCCAGTGTTTTACCTGAGACATTTCTCATCACCTCAAAAGATCAAGGTGGATCTTGGAACTCCAACTGGAGGGAGGCTCCTGCAGCTGTGAGAGATGTGCAGTGCAGAATTTTAAAAAAGGCTGTCCACAAGACACAGCATGTTCTCACAGCTTATGACAACTTGCCCGTGAGGCTGTAGTGTTTCCTAGCATCATTCAGAATTATTATACTGCTGAAGACAAAGCAGTTCAATTTTCATCCTCAGGACGATCTCCATCAGACCTGAATGACTCGCTGTCTTGGACCAAGGCTGAGAACCATAGAACAGTTTGGA